>NC_140169.1:0-282500 GCF_963971535.1 Notolepis coatsorum | reverse complement strand
AAAAATGGCCGGCAGTTCAAGTCCGTTCCAAAGTGGTAGTAGATCTGGTTACTGCTGTTGCCTCTTTCAGAGATCTAATAATGCAGTCTTCATAGATTGCAAGTGTAAAGCACTGATATCTCAACAACCTTCTTTCTGTCTTTTGTCTAGATTTTGCTGTGCTTAAAAATGGCTCATGCATTGGCCGGGAATCGAACCCGGGCCTCCCGCGTGGAACCTGACGCAAACTTTGCCATCACAACCATTGAACTATTATAATAGCTTTACTATTATAATCTAAATCTGTGCAATATTCATGTTTATTTAGTGATATTCATGTTTATTGATTCAACATAGCTGTTTATCTTTGATAATGTATGACAGGCTTTTCAGCTCCTTGGACAACGTGACAAATGCACCCATTTCATTGGCTGTCAGTCTGTTACACCTATACACGGCTGGCCCCCGCGCGGCACCCTGGAGTAGTTGGCCTTAACGTCCATCCACTCGTCTCTTAACATCGATCCGTTCCCTTAACCACCATCCACTCCCTGTTTACAAAACCATGTATTATTTTGGCCATTAGTGGCGCTGTTGCGAGTTTGTGGATGCTTGCGCCGCTGTATCCACATTTAGGAGAAGAAGAACAGAAGAAGATATCCGTTTTGCAGCTGCTGGAGAAAGTCGCGTTAACGTTTGAAGGTGAGTTTAAACTACTAAATAAGATCCGATTCCTAAACACTGTCACAACAGCAGTCATATTGTATATGTTCAACAATACGTTTGTTTACCAATAGGTTATTGGGTTTGTGTTGCCGCTGTTTAAAGAGACTCCAATTGAATTGATTTACCGAGTGACTGAGTTCGTTTTTTCTCAAATGTAAACTACAGTATAAGATCCAACAATGTCACAACAGCAGTCATATTGTATATTTTCAACAATACGTTTGTTTACCAATAGGTTAAAACTGTTTTTGGGTTTGTGTTGGCAGTTTCAACAGTTGGATGTACTCAGTGAAGCTGACTGAGTCGTGTTTTGTTTCTGCACAGCAGAGCTATCATATAATAACGATAATACATTGTGTCCTATCTATCTATCTCACTATCTATCTGCTATGCTTTTATTTTTTACTCCGTTTATTTGATCAGGGACAGTACATATCAATCAACAGTCATACATTTATAAATGAATACAAATTAAAAACTGTAAATATGCCAACATTAGCAGGGTTGCTAGTTTTCAGTTGTAGTCCCTGGGCTAGATGTTTAAAGCCCAACCTCCAGGTTAAACCCTACTGATCAATTATGGGTAGTTTACATCATTGGTATATAATTATATATATATCTGTACATATCTCTTACCTACTCTTACTAGTTACACTGCTGGTCAGAATGACTTACTACCACAGTGTCTTTATACCTGTATCACTGTACATATTAATACTATATCTATATCTGTACATATCTCTTACCTACTCTTACTAGTTACACTGCTGGCCAGTATGACTTACTACCATAGTGTCTTTATACCTGTATCACTGTACAACATATTAATACTATATCTATATCTGTACATATCTCTTACCTACTCTTACTAGTTACACTGCTGGTCAGAATGACTTACTACCATAGTGTCTTTATACCTGTATCACTGTACATATTAATACTATATCTAAATCTGTACATATCTCTTACCTACTCTTACTAGTTACACTGCTGGCCAGTATGACTTACTACCATAGTGTCTTTATACCTGTATCACTGTACATATTAATACTATATCTATATCTGTACATATCTCTTACCTACTCTTACTAGTTACACTGCTGGCCAGTATGACTTACTACCATAGTGTCTTTATACCTGTATCACTGTACATATTAATACTATATCTAAATCTGTACATATCTCTTACCTACTCTTACTAGTTACACTGCTGGCCAGTATGACTTATACCATAGTGTCTTTATACCTGTATCACTGTACATATTAATACTACAACTCTTTACATACATGTAGTACTCATGGTACTAATTTATATATGTTATACCCAGTTTAACCACCTGTACAGTGTATATTACTATTTCACTTTACTGCTACATAGTCACTCTGGTTGGATGCCAAACCTCTTTTAGTTGTACTGTACTTGTGCTGCATGATGACAATACATTACAATCTGCACTGAATTAGTCACAGAATGTTTTGGGACTAGAAGGTTTACAGGGTTAACCGGCTGTCGTGTGGCAGTGAAAGGGTTAACCTTCTGTGTATTGTTGAAGGTTTAGTCCACATTGTTTATTGAACAAAAATACAACATGAAGGTTGGCCTTTAAGCCAGAAACAATAGTACTGTTACATTTGTGACATACGATATGCAAATATACAGTAAGGAACCTGACGCAAACTTTGCCATCACAACCATTGAACTATTATAATAGTTAGGATCTATGGGTAACAGTACTGTATATTTGCATATCGTATATGTTACAAATGTAACAGTACTATATACCTGTATGTCATGTATGTCCCTATGTCATAAATGTCATGATGTCATGTATGTTGTGTGTGTCATAAATGTCACTATGAATTGAAAATAGGGGACCCTGATGTAAACAAGACAAACGTCTTTCTCTGGTCTGCATCCCCTTAACAATTGTGTGTATTGAGCCGTACTGTATTGTACCCATTCTGCAATCTGTTAAATAAAGTTTTCATTCATTCATTCAGTGAGATGCTGGAGAAGCAGCAGCAACAACAACAGCGGCTCCCCAAGAGGACAGACACAACTGCCTCGCCTGTGGTCAGCCAAAGTCCCGGTTCCTCAGAGATGGCTCCACCATCCACTTTTTTTTTTATCAGACTGGAGCGGTGAGATACTGTACTTCTACTGCTCCACCAAGGTCTTCCAGACCTATGCAGCAGAAGGACTCACCAATCCCAGGATGCCATTCCAGGACTTTGTTGAGACAGAGTTTTTTCAGAGGGAGTTGGAGGCCTGGAGGGATGTCTTTATTCTCCTTTATTTTATATATCAGAGGATTTTATAGTATGTCTGCACTTTATGTGCTCATTTCATCATTCATGTATTTTACATTCTACTAAAACTGAATCAAACCATAAACAAGGTGGCCCTAAAGGATGTTAGATCCTAATGTGAAAAACTGTGATTTTATATGTCTGCTCATTTGACTTATTTCTACTTTTATCTTTACACCCCACTATCTGCTGGGTGCATACTATATTACTATAACCTTATCATGTTTTGTAACAGATTACAGAAGCATATAGGAACGTGAGGTTCTGATATGAATTGATTAATATATCTGCATTATTTTATCCCACTTTATGCTTTGCTCTTGCTGCTTGTTTTACACTGATTTTATGTTTTATTTCTTACTGATGTAAAGCACTTTGAACTGCAATCCCCTGTATGAAAGGTGCTATACAAATAAAGTTATTATTATTATTATTATTATTATTACTGAGACAGTTCTTTCAGATAGTTTTTAAACCAGCTCAAAGCCGTTTTACCAAGACCTATATGCAGCCAAGCCTCTGCAGTAATGCGTGATCCACAGAGTCAAATGCTTTAGACAGATCAACAAACAATGCTGCACAGTGTTTTTTCTTGTCTAGTGCTTCAATTATGTCATTTGAGACTAGCATAGTCGCTGATGTACTATGGATCTGAGGCCTGACTGAGACTTGTTAAGAATATTATGGTCAGCTAGAAACTCTTTCAGTTTGTTTACAAGAGATTCAAAGACTTTGGCCATTACAGACAATCTGGAAATAGGGCGATAATTATTTAGGTCAGAGGGGTCTCCGCCCTTTAACAAGGGGAGAACCATGGCCGACTTCCATGAGCTAGGTAATTCACCAGATATGATATGAACATTTCCTGATGCCATTTTAGCTCTAATTAAGAATGACAGTGACCTAGCTGACTATTATTTGGAAATCCAGTGGTTTGTAAACTGGTGCGACAATAACTGTCTGGTTTTAAATGTTAAGAAGACTGAGGAGATGGTGTTTGACCCCAGAGGTGTTGGGGACCACAGGCCTGTGGTCATCCACACACAGTCCTGTGCATAAATTAAGAAACATGATTTAAGTTGACAAAAACCTCTGCCGCTACAATCTAATGATAATCTAAATATGTGCAACAAGGAGAGACAGGGACAGAATTAATGAATGAAAACTTTATTTAACAGATTGCAGAATGGGTACAATACAGTACGGCTCAATACACAAAATGTTTAAGGGGATGCAGAGCAGAGAAAGACATTTGTCTTGTTTACATCAGGGTCCCCCATTTTCAATTCATAGTGACATTTATGACATACATGACATTTATGACATAGGGACATACATGACATACAGGTATATAGTACTGTTACATTTGTGACATACGATATGCAAATATACAGTAAGGAACCTGACGCAAACTTTGCCATCACAACCATTGAACTATTATAATAGCTTTACTATTATAATCTAAATCTGTGCAATATTCATGTTTATTTAGTGATATTCATGTTTATTGATTCAACATAGCTGTTTATCTTGGATAATGTATGACAGGCTTTTGCCCCGACCGGGATTCGAACACGGCTGCACGAGAGCAGTTCAGCTCCTTGGACAGCGTGACAAATGCACCCATTTCATTGGCTGTCAGTCTGTTACACCTATACACGGCTGGCCCCAGCGTGGCAGGTGAGAATTCTACCACTGAACCACCAATGCTCTACTTTTGTGACTTTTGACTCCCCAAATTCCACCAGTGAGAGAACCAGTGTTGCAGTCAAAGATTAAACAAGTGTCCCTTCCTCTGTCCTCAATTTCTCTGTGACCTAGAAACTGAAAAATGGCCGGCAGTTCAAGTCCGTTCCAAAGTGGTAGTAGATCTGGTTACTGCTGTTGCCTCTTTCAGAGATCTAATAATGCAGTCTTCATAGATTGCAAGTGTAAAGCACTGATATCTCAACAACCTTCTTTCTGTCTTTTGTCTAGATTTTGCTGTGCTTAAAAATGGCTCATGCATTGGCCGGGAATCGAACCCGGGCCTCCCGCGTGGCAGGCGAGAATTCTACCACTGAACCACCAATGCTCTACTTTTGTGACTTTTGACTCCCCAAATTCCACCAGTGAGAGAACCAGTGTTGCAGTCAAAGATTAAACAAGTGTCCCTTCCTCTGTCCTCAATTTCTCTGTGACCTAGAAACTGAAAAATTGCCGGCAGTTCAAGTCCGTTCCAAAGTGGTAGTAGATCTGGTTACTGCTGTTGCCTCTTTCAGAGATCTAATAATGCAGTCTTCATAGATTGCAAGTGTAAAGCACTGATATCTCAACAACCTTCTTTCTGTCTTTTGTCTAGATTTTGCTGTGCTTAAAAATGGCTCATGCATTGGCCGGGAATCGAACCCGGGCCTCCCGCGTGGCAGGCGAGAATTCTACCACTGAACCACCAATGCTCTACTTTTGTGACTTTTGACTCCCCAAATTCCACCAGTGAGAGAACCAGTGTTGCAGTCAAAGATTAAACAAGTGTCCCTTCCTCTGTCCTCAATTTCTCTGTGACCTAGAAACTGAAAAATGGCCGGCAGTTCAAGTCCGTTCCAAAGTGGTAGTAGATCTGGTTACTGCTGTTGCCTCTTTCAGAGATCTAATAATGCAGTCTTCATAGATTGCAAGTGTAAAGCACTGATATCTCAACAACCTTCTTTCTGTCTTTTGTCTAGATTTTGCTGTGCTTAAAAATGGCTCATGCATTGGCCGGGAATCGAACCCGGGCCTCCCGCGTGGCAGGCGAGAATTCTACCACTGAACCACCAATGCTCTACTTTTGTGACTTTTGACTCCCCAAATTCCACCAGTGAGAGAACCAGTGTTGCAGTCAAAGATTAAACAAGTGTCCCTTCCTCTGTCCTCAATTTCTCTGTGACCTAGAAACTGAAAAATGGCCGGCAGTTCAAGTCCGTTCCAAAGTGGTAGTAGATCTGGTTACTGCTGTTGCCTCTTTCAGAGATCTAATAATGCAGTCTTCATAGATTGCAAGTGTAAAGCACTGATATCTCAACAACCTTCTTTCTGTCTTTTGTCTAGATTTTGCTGTGCTTAAAAATGGCTCATGTATTGGCCGGGAATCGAACCCAGGCCTCCCGCGTGGCAGGCGAGAATTCTACCACTGAACCACCAATGCTCTACTTTTGTGACTTTTGACTCCCCAAATTCCACCAGTGAGAGAACCAGTGTTGCAGTCAAAGATTAAACAAGTGTCCCTTCCTCTGTCCTCAATTTCTCTGTGACCTAGAAACTGAAAAATGGCCGGCAGTACAAGTGCGTTCCAAAGTGGTAGTAGATCTGGTTACTGCTGTTGCCTCTTTCAGAGATCTAATAATGCAGTCTTCATAGATTGCAAGTGTAAAGCACTGATATCTCAACAACCTTCTTTCTGTCTTTTGTCTAGATTTTGCTGTGCTTAAAAATGGTTCATGCATTTACATTTACATTTAGTCATTTAGCTGACGCTTTTATCCAAAGCGACTTACAAGTTCTGTACGACAAGCCATCAGGAAGGGCACAACTCTATCAGCTGAGCAACAATGTTCATCAAAGTGTTGAGTGCTACAGTGTAGGTTAGTTTATTAGGACAAGTGCATGACAGTACGGTTAGATAGGGTTTTTTTTTTTTTTTTTTTTTTTTTTTTTTTTATTCAGATAATGGTTGAAGAAGTGCGTCTTTAGTCGACGGCGAAAGATTGGACGTGATTCGGCTGTCCTAACTGGGGTGGGTAGTTCATTCCACCATTGTGGGGCAAGGACTGAGAATAGGCGACTTCTCTTTGATGACCCTCCTGGAGCTTGGATAGGAGTAGGTCTGAGGCGGCCAGAAGATGCAGAGCGTAGGGGTCTTGAGGGTGTGTAGTTAGAGACCATTGACCGGAGGTAGGCGGGAGCGGTTCCCTTTGCCGCACGGTATGCTAGGTCGAGGGCCTTGAAGCGGATTCGTGCAGCAATGGCCGGGAATCGAACACCGGGCCTCCCGCGTGGCAGGCGAGAATTCTACCACTGAACCACCAATGCTCTACTTTTGTGACTTTTGACTCCCCAAATTCCACCAGTGAGAGAACCAGTGTTGCAGTCAAAGATTAAACAAGTGTCCCTTCCTCTGTCCTCAATTTCTCTGTGACCTAGAAACTGAAAAATGGCCGGCAGTTCAAGTCCGTTCCAAAGTGGTAGTAGATCTGGTTACTGCTGTTGCCTCTTTCAGAGATCTAATAATGCAGTCTTCATAGATTGCAAGTGTAAAGCACTGATATCTCAACAACCTTCTTTCTGTCTTTTGTCTAGATTTTGCTGTGCTTAAAAATGGCTCATGCATTGGCCGGGAATCGAACCCGGGCCTCCCGCGTGGAACCTGACGCAAACTTTGCCATCACAACCATTGAACTATTATAATAGCTTTACTATTATAATCTAAATCTGTGCAATATTCATGTTTATTTAGTGATATTCATGTTTATTGATTCAACATAGCTGTTTATCTTTGATAATGTATGACAGGCTTTTCAGCTCCTTGGACAGCGTGACAAATGCACCCATTTCATTGGCTGTCAGTCTGTTACACCTATACACGGCTGGCCCCCGCGCGGCACCCTGGAGTAGTTGGCCTTAACGTCCATCCACTCGTCTCTTAACATCGATCCGTTCCCTTAACCACCATCCACTCCCTGTTTACAAAACCATGTATTATTTTGGCCATTAGTGGCGCTGTTGCGAGTTTGTGGATGCTTGCGCCGCTGTATCCACATTTAGGAGAAGAAGAACAGAAGAAGATATCCGTTTTGCAGCTGCTGGAGAAAGTCGCGTTAATGTTTGAAGGTGAGTTTAAACTACTAAATAAGATCCGATTCCTAAACACTGTCACAACAGCAGTCATATTGTATATGTTCAACAATACGTTTGTTTACCAATAGGTTATTGGGTTTGTGTTGCCGCTGTTTAAAGAGACTCCAATTGAATTGATTTACCGAGTGACTGAGTTCGTTTTTTCTCAAATGTAAACTACAGTATAAGATCCAACAATGTCACAACAGCAGTCATATTGTATATTTTCAACAATACGTTTGTTTACCAATAGGTTAAAACTGTTTTTGGGTTTGTGTTGGCAGTTTCAACAGTTGGATGTACTCAGTGAAGCTGACTGAGTCGTGTTTTGTTTCTGCACAGCAGAGCTATCATATAATAACGATAATACATTGTGTCCTATCTATCTATCTCACTATCTATCTGCTATGCTTTTATTTTTTACTCCGTTTATTTGATCAGGGACAGTACATATCAATCAACAGTTATACATTTATAAATGAATACAAATTAAAAACTGTAAATATGCCAACATTAGCAGGGTTGCTAGTTTTCAGTTGTAGTCCCTGGGCTAGATGTTTAAAGCCCAACCTCCAGGTTAAACCCTACTGATCAATTATGGGTAGTTTACATCATTGGTATATAATTATATATATATCTGTACATATCTCTTACCTACTCTTACTAGTTACACTGCTGGTCAGAATGACTTACTACCACAGTGTCTTTATACCTGTATCACTGTACATATTAATACTATATCTATATCTGTACATATCTCTTACCTACTCTTACTAGTTACACTGCTGGCCAGTATGACTTACTACCATAGTGTCTTTATACCTGTATCACTGTACAACATATTAATACTATATCTATATCTGTACATATCTCTTACCTACTCTTACTAGTTACACTGCTGGTCAGAATGACTTACTACCATAGTGTCTTTATACCTGTATCACTGTACATATTAATACTATATCTAAATCTGTACATATCTCTTACCTATTCTTACTAGTTACACTGCTGGCCAGTATGACTTACTACCATAGTGTCTTTATACCTGTATCACTGTACATATTAATACTATATCTATATCTGTACATATCTCTTACCTACTCTTACTAGTTACACTGCTGGCCAGTATGACTTACTACCATAGTGTCTTTATACCTGTATCACTGTACATATTAATACTATATCTAAATCTGTACATATCTCTTACCTACTCTTACTAGTTACACTGCTGGCCAGTATGACTTATACCATAGTGTCTTTATACCTGTATCACTGTACATATTAATACTACAACTCTTTACATACATGTAGTACTCATGGTACTAATTTATATATGTTATACCCAGTTTAACCACCTGTACAGTGTATATTACTATTTCACTTTACTGCTACATAGTCACTCTGGTTGGATGCCAAACCTCTTTTAGTTGTACTGTACTTGTGCTGCATGATGACAATACATTACAATCTGCACTGAATTAGTCACAGAATGTTTTGGGACTAGAAGGTTTACAGGGTTAACCGGCTGTCGTGTGGCAGTGAAAGGGTTAACCTTCTGTGTATTGTTGAAGGTTTAGTCCACATTGTTTATTGAACAAAAATACAACATGAAGGTTGGCCTTTAAGCCAGAAACAATAGTACTGTTACATTTGTGACATACGATATGCAAATATACAGTAAGGAACCTGACGCAAACTTTGCCATCACAACCATTGAACTATTATAATAGTTAGGATCTATGGGTAACAGTACTGTATATTTGCATATCGTATATGTTACAAATGTAACAGTACTATATACCTGTATGTCATGTATGTCCCTATGTCATAAATGTCATGATGTCATGTATGTTGTGTGTGTCATAAATGTCACTATGAATTGAAAATAGGGGACCCTGATGTAAACAAGACAAACGTCTTTCTCTGGTCTGCATCCCCTTAACAATTGTGTGTATTGAGCCGTACTGTATTGTACCCATTCTGCAATCTGTTAAATAAAGTTTTCATTCATTCATTCAGTGAGATGCTGGAGAAGCAGCAGCAACAACAACAGCGGCTCCCCAAGAGGACAGACACAACTGCCTCGCCTGTGGTCAGCCAAAGTCCCGGTTCCTCAGAGATGGCTCCACCATCCACTTTTTTTTTTATCAGACTGGAGCGGTGAGATACTGTACTTCTACTGCTCCACCAAGGTCTTCCAGACCTATGCAGCAGAAGGACTCACCAATCCCAGGATGCCATTCCAGGACTTTGTTGAGACAGAGTTTTTTCAGAGGGAGTTGGAGGCCTGGAGGGATGTCTTTATTCTCCTTTATTTTATATATCAGAGGATTTTATAGTATGTCTGCACTTTATGTGCTCATTTCATCATTCATGTATTTTACATTCTACTAAAACTGAATCAAACCATAAACAAGGTGGCCCTAAAGGATGTTAGATCCTAATGTGAAAAACTGTGATTTTATATGTCTGCTCATTTGACTTATTTCTACTTTTATCTTTACACCCCACTATCTGCTGGGTGCATACTATATTACTATAACCTTATCATGTTTTGTAACAGATTACAGAAGCATATAGGAACGTGAGGTTCTGATATGAATTGATTAATATATCTGCATTATTTTATCCCACTTTATGCTTTGCTCTTGCTGCTTGTTTTACACTGATTTTATGTTTTATTTCTTACTGATGTAAAGCACTTTGAACTGCAATCCCCTGTATGAAAGGTGCTATACAAATAAAGTTATTATTATTATTATTATTATTACTGAGACAGTTCTTTCAGATAGTTTTTAAACCAGCTCAAAGCCGTTTTACCAAGACCTATATGCAGCCAAGCCTCTGCAGTAATGCGTGATCCACAGAGTCAAATGCTTTAGACAGATCAACAAACAATGCTGCACAGTGTTTTTTCTTGTCTAGTGCTTCAATTATGTCATTTGAGACTAGCATAGTCGCTGATGTACTATGGATCTGAGGCCTGACTGAGACTTGTTAAGAATATTATGGTCAGCTAGAAACTCTTTCAGTTTGTTTACAAGAGATTCAAAGACTTTGGCCATTACAGACAATCTGGAAATAGGGCGATAATTATTTAGGTCAGAGGGGTCTCCGCCCTTTAACAAGGGGAGAACCATGGCCGACTTCCATGAGCTAGGTAATTCACCAGATATGATATGAACATTTCCTGATGCCATTTTAGCTCTAATTAAGAATGACAGTGACCTAGCTGACTATTATTTGGAAATCCAGTGGTTTGTAAACTGGTGCGACAATAACTGTCTGGTTTTAAATGTTAAGAAGACTGAGGAGATGGTGTTTGACCCCAGAGGTGTTGGGGACCACAGGCCTGTGGTCATCCACACACAGTCCTGTGCATAAATTAAGAAACATGATTTAAGTTGACAAAAACCTCTGCCGCTACAATCTAATGATAATCTAAATATGTGCAACAAGGAGAGACAGGGACAGAATTAATGAATGAAAACTTTATTTAACAGATTGCAGAATGGGTACAATACAGTACGGCTCAATACACAAAATGTTTAAGGGGATGCAGAGCAGAGAAAGACATTTGTCTTGTTTACATCAGGGTCCCCCATTTTCAATTCATAGTGACATTTATGACATACATGACATTTATGACATAGGGACATACATGACATACAGGTATATAGTACTGTTACATTTGTGACATACGATATGCAAATATACAGTAAGGAACCTGACGCAAACTTTGCCATCACAACCATTGAACTATTATAATAGCTTTACTATTATAATCTAAATCTGTGCAATATTCATGTTTATTTAGTGATATTCATGTTTATTGATTCAACATAGCTGTTTATCTTGGATAATGTATGACAGGCTTTTGCCCCAACCGGGATTCGAACACGGCTGCACGAGAGCAGTTCAGCTCCTTGGACAGCATGACAAATGCACCCATTTCATTGGCTGTCAGTCTGTTACACCTATACACGGCTGGCCCCCGCGTGGCAGGTGAGAATTCTACCACTGAACCACCAATGCTCTACTTTTGTGACTTTTGACTCCCCAAATTCCACCAGTGAGAGAACCAGTGTTGCAGTCAAAGATTAAACAAGTGTCCCTTCCTCTGTCCTCAATTTCTCTGTGACCTAGAAACTGAAAAATGGCCGGCAGTTCAAGTCCGTTCCAAAGTGGTAGTAGATCTGGTTACTGCTGTTGCCTCTTTCAGAGATCTAATAATGCAGTCTTCATAGATTGCAAGTGTAAAGCACTGATATCTCAACAACCTTCTTTCTGTCTTTTGTCTAGATTTTGCTGTGCTTAAAAATGGCTCATGCATTGGCCGGGAATAAAACCCGGGCCTCCCGCGTGGCAGGCGAGAATTCTCCCACTGAACCACCAATGCTCTACTTTTGTGACTTTTGACTCCCCAAATTCCACCAGTGAGAGAACCAGTGTTGCAGTCAAAGATTAAACAAGTGTCCCTTCCTCTGTCCTCAATTTCTCTGTGACCTAGAAACTGAAAAATGGCCGGCAGTTCAAGTCCATTCCAAAGTGGTAGTAGATCTGGTTACTGCTGTTGCCTCTTTCAGAGATCTAATAATGCAGTCTTCATAGATTGCAAGTGTAAAGCACTGATATCTCAACAACCTTCTTTCTGTCTTTTGTCTAGATTTTGCTGTGCTTAAAAATGGCTCATGCATTGGCCGGGAATCGAACCCGGGCCTCCCGCCTGGCAGGCGAGAATTCTACCACTGAACCACCAATGCTCTACTTTTGTGACTTTTGACTCCCCAAATTCCACCAGTGAGAGAACCAGTGTTGCAGTCAAAGATTAAACAAGTGTCCCTTCCTCTGTCCTCAATTTCTCTGTGACCTAGAAACTGAAAAATGGCCGGCAGTTCAAGTCCGTTCCAAAGTGGTAGTAGATCTGGTTACTGCTGTTGCCTCTTTCAGAGATCTAATAATGCAGTCTTCATAGATTGCAAGTGTAAAGCACTGATATCTCAACAACCTTCTTTCTGTCTTTTGTCTAGATTTTGCTGTGCTTAAAAATGGCTCATGCATTGGCCGGGAATCGAACCCGGGCCTCCCGCG
The DNA here is from genome assembly GCF_963971535.1 of Notolepis coatsorum. Taxonomy (NCBI): domain Eukaryota; kingdom Metazoa; phylum Chordata; class Actinopteri; order Aulopiformes; family Paralepididae; genus Notolepis; species Notolepis coatsorum. The sequence goes on along the minus strand of NC_140169.1, from coordinate 269,540 downwards.
TGGCAGGTGAGAATTCTACCACTGAACCACCAATGCTCTACTTTTGTGACTTTTGACTCCCCAAATTCCACCAGTGAGAGAACCAGTGTTGCAGTCAAAGATTAAACAAGTGTCCCTTCCTCTGTCCTCAATTTCTATGTGACCTAGAAACTGAAAAATGGCCGGCAGTTCAAGTCCGTTCCAAAGTGGTAGTAGATCTGGTTACTGCTGTTGCCTCTTTCAGAGATCTAATAATGCAGTCTTCATAGATTGCAAGTGTAAAGCACTGATATCTCAACAACCTTCTTTCTGTCTTTTGTCTAGATTTTGCTGTGCTTAAAAATGGCTCATGCATTGGCCGGGAATCGAACACGGGCCTCCCGCGTGGCAGGTGAGAATTCTACCACTGAACCACCAATGCTCTAATTTTGTGACTTTTGACTCCCCAAATTCCACCAGTGAGAGAACCAGTGTTGCAGTCAAAGATTAAACAAGTGTCCCTTCCTCTGTCCTCAATTTCTCTGTGACCTAGAAACTGAAAAATGGCCGGCAGTTCAAGTCCGTTCCAAAGTGGTAGTAGATCTGGTTACTGCTGTTGCCTCTTTCAGAGATCTAATAATGCAGTCTTCATAGATTGCAAGTGTAAAGCACTGATATCTCAACAACCTTCTTTCTGTCTTTTGTCTAGATTTTGCTGTGCTTAAAAATGGCTCATGCATTGGCTGGGAATCGAACCCGGGCCTCCCGCGTGGCAGGTGAGAATTCTACCACTGAAGCACCAATGCTCTACTTTTGTGACTTTTGACTCCCCAAATTCCACCAGTGAGAGAACCAGTGTTGCAGTCAAAGATTAAACAAGTGTCCCTTCCTCTGTCCTCAATTTCTCTGTGACCTAGAAACTGAAAAATGGCCGGCAGTTCAAGTCCGTTCCAAAGTGGTAGTAGATCTGGTTACTGCTGTTGCCTCTTTCAGAGATCTAATAATGTAGTCTTCATAGATTGCAAGTGTAAAGCACTGATATCTCAACAACCTTCTTTCTGTCTTTTGTCTAGATTTTGCTGTGCTTAAAAATGGCTCATGCATTGGCCGGGAATCGAACCCGGGCCTCCCGCGTGGCAGGTGAGAATTCTACCACTGAAACACAATGCTCTACTTTTGTGCCTTTTGACTCCCCAAATTCCACCAGTGAGAGAACCAGTGTTGCAGTCAAAGATTAAACAAGTGTCCCTTCCTCTGTCCTCAATTTCTCTGTGACCTAGAAACTGAAAAATGGCCGGCAGTTCAAGTCCGTTCCAAAGTGGTAGTAGATCTGGTTACTGCTGTTGCCTCTTTCAGAGATCTAATAATGCAGTCTTCATAGATTGCAAGTGTAAAGCACTGATATCTCAACAACCTTTTTTCTGTCTTTTGTCTAGATTTTGCTGTGCTTAAAAATGGCTCATGCATTGGCTGGGAATCGAACACGGGCCTCCTGCGTGGCAGGCGAGAATTCTACCACTGAACCACCAATGCTCTACTTTTGTGACTTTTGACTCCCCAAATTCCACCAGTGAGAGAACCAGTGTTGCAGTCAAAGATTAAACAAGTGTCCCTTCCTCTGTCCTCAATTTCTCTGTGACCTAGAAACTGAAAAATGGCCGGCAGTTCAAGTCCGTTCCAAAGTGGTAGTAGATCTGGTTACTGCTGTTGCCTCTTTCAGAGATCTAATAATGCAGTCTTCATAGATTGCAAGTGTAAAGCACTGATATCTCAACAACCTTCTTTCTGTCTTTTGTCTAGATTTTGCTGTGCTTAAAAATGGCTCATGCATTGGCCGGGAATCGAACCCGGGCCTCCCGCGTGGCAGGCGAGAATTCTACCACTGAACCACCAATGCTCTACTTTTGTGACTTTTGACTCCCCAAATTCCACCATTGAGAGAACCAGTGTTGCAGTCAAAGATTAAACAAGTGTCCCTTCCTCTGTCCTCAATTTCTCTGTGACCTAGAAACTGAAAAATGGCCGGCAGTTCAAGTCCGTTCCAAAGTGGTAGTAGATCTGGTTACTGCTGTTGCCTCTTTCAGAGATCTAATAATGCAGTCTTCATAGATTGCAAGTGTAAAGCACTGATATCTCAACAACCTTCTTTCTGTCTTTTGTCTAGATTTTGCTGTGCTTAAAAATGGTTCATGCATTTACATTTACATTTAGTCATTTAGCTGACGCTTTTATCCAAAGCGACTTACAAGTTCTGTACGACAAGCCATCAGGAAGGGCACAACTCTATCAGCTGAGCAACAATGTTCATCAAAGTGTTGAGTGCTACAGTGTAGGTTAGTTTATTAGGACAAGTGCATGACAGTACGGTTAGTTAGGGTTAGATTTTTTTTTTTTTTTTTTTTTTTTTTTAATTCAGATAATGGTTGAAGAAGTGCGTCTTTAGTCGACGGCGAAAGATTGGACGTGATTCGGCTGTCCTAACTGGGGTGGGTAGTTCATTCCACCATTGTGGGGCAAGGACTGAGAATAGGCGACTTCTCTTTGATGACCCTCCTGGAGCTTGGATAGGAGTAGGTCTGAGGCGGCCAGAAGATGCAGAGCGTAGGGGTCTTGAGGGTGTGTAGTTAGAGACCATTGACCGGAGGTAGGCGGGAGCGGTTCCCTTTGCCGCACGGTATGCTAGGTCGAGGGCCTTGAAGCGGATTCGTGCAGCAATGGCCGGGAATCGAACACCGGGCCTCCCGCGTGGCAGGCGAGAATTCTACCACTGAACCACCAATGCTCTACTTTTGTGACTTTTGACTCCCCAAATTCCACCAGTGAGAGAACCAGTGTTGCAGTCAAAGATTAAACAAGTGTCCCTTCCTCTGTCCTCAATTTCTCTGTGACCTAGAAACTGAAAAATGGCCGGCAGTTCAAGTCCGTTCCAAAGTGGTAGTAGATCTGGTTACTGCTGTTGCCTCTTTCAGAGATCTAATAATGCAGTCTTCATAGATTGCAAGTGTAAAGCACTGATATCTCAACAACCTTCTTTCTGTCTTTTGTCTAGATTTTGCTGTGCTTAAAAATGGCTCATGCATTGGCCGGGAATCGAACCCGGGCCTCCCGCGTGGAACCTGACGCAAACTTTGCCATCACAACCATTGAACTATTATAATAGCTTTACTATTATAATCTAAATCTGTGCAATATTCATGTTTATTTAGTGATATTCATGTTTATTGATTCAACATAGCTGTTTATCTTTGATAATGTATGACAGGCTTTTCAGCTCCTTGGACAGCGTGACAAATGCACCCATTTCATTGGCTGTCAGTCTGTTACACCTATACACGGCTGGCCCCCGCGCGGCACCCTGGAGTAGTTGGCCTTAACGTCCATCCACTCGTCTCTTAACATCGATCCGTTCCCTTAACCACCATCCACTCCCTGTTTACAAAACCATGTATTATTTTGGCCATTAGTGGCGCTGTTGCGAGTTTGTGGATGCTTGCGCCGCTGTATCCACATTTAGGAGAAGAAGAACAGAAGAAGATATCCGTTTTGCAGCTGCTGGAGAAAGTCGCGTTAATGTTTGAAGGTGAGTTTAAACTACTAAATAAGATCCGATTCCTAAACACTGTCACAACAGCAGTCATATTGTATATGTTCAACAATACGTTTGTTTACCAATAGGTTATTGGGTTTGTGTTGCCGCTGTTTAAAGAGACTCCAATTGAATTGATTTACCGAGTGACTGAGTTCGTTTTTTCTCAAATGTAAACTACAGTATAAGATCCAACAATGTCACAACAGCAGTCATATTGTATATTTTCAACAATACGTTTGTTTACCAATAGGTTAAAACTGTTTTTGGGTTTGTGTTGGCAGTTTCAACAGTTGGATGTACTCAGTGAAGCTGACTGAGTCGTGTTTTGTTTCTGCACAGCAGAGCTATCATATAATAACGATAATACATTGTGTCCTATCTATCTATCTCACTATCTATCTGCTATGCTTTTATTTTTTACTCCGTTTATTTGATCAGGGACAGTACATATCAATCAACAGTTATACATTTATAAATGAATACAAATTAAAAACTGTAAATATGCCAACATTAGCAGTCCCTGGGCTAGATGTTTAAAGCCCAACCTCCAGGTTAAACCCTACTGATCAATTATGGGTAGTTTACATCATTGGTATATAATTATATATATATCTGTACATATCTCTTACCTACTCTTACTAGTTACACTGCTGGTCAGAATGACTTACTACCACAGTGTCTTTATACCTGTATCACTGTACATATTAATACTATATCTATATCTGTACATATCTCTTACCTACTCTTACTAGTTACACTGCTGGCCAGTATGACTTACTACCATAGTGTCTTTATACCTGTATCACTGTACAACATATTAATACTATATCTATATCTGTACATATCTCTTACCTACTCTTACTAGTTACACTGCTGGTCAGAATGACTTACTACCATAGTGTCTTTATACCTGTATCACTGTACATATTAATACTATATCTAAATCTGTACATATCTCTTACCTACTCTTACTAGTTACACTGCTGGCCAGTATGACTTACTACCATAGTGTCTTTATACCTGTATCACTGTACATATTAATACTATATCTATATCTGTACATATCTCTTACCTACTCTTACTAGTTACACTGCTGGCCAGTATGACTTACTACCATAGTGTCTTTATACCTGTATCACTGTACATATTAATACTATATCTAAATCTGTACATATCTCTTACCTACTCTTACTAGTTACACTGCTGGCCAGTATGACTTATACCATAGTGTCTTTATACCTGTATCACTGTACATATTAATACTACAACTCTTTACATACATGTAGTACTCATGGTACTAATTTATATATGTTATACCCAGTTTAACCACCTGTACAGTGTATATTACTATTTCACTTTACTGCTACATAGTCACTCTGGTTGGATGCCAAACCTCTTTTAGTTGTACTGTACTTGTGCTGCATGATGACAATACATTACAATCTGCACTGAATTAGTCACAGAATGTTTTGGGACTAGAAGGTTTACAGGGTTAACCGGCTGTCGTGTGGCAGTGAAAGGGTTAACCTTCTGTGTATTGTTGAAGGTTTAGTCCACATTGTTTATTGAACAAAAATACAACATGAAGGTTGGCCTTTAAGCCAGAAACAATAGTACTGTTACATTTGTGACATACGATATGCAAATATACAGTAAGGAACCTGACGCAAACTTTGCCATCACAACCATTGAACTATTATAATAGTTAGGATCTATGGGTAACAGTACTGTATATTTGCATATCGTATATGTTACAAATGTAACAGTACTATATACCTGTATGTCATGTATGTCCCTATGTCATAAATGTCATGATGTCATGTATGTTGTGTGTGTCATAAATGTCACTATGAATTGAAAATAGGGGACCCTGATGTAAACAAGACAAACGTCTTTCTCTGGTCTGCATCCCCTTAACAATTGTGTGTATTGAGCCGTACTGTATTGTACCCATTCTGCAATCTGTTAAATAAAGTTTTCATTCATTCATTCAGTGAGATGCTGGAGAAGCAGCAGCAACAACAACAGCGGCTCCCCAAGAGGACAGACACAACTGCCTCGCCTGTGGTCAGCCAAAGTCCCGGTTCCTCAGAGATGGCTCCACCATCCACTTTTTTTTTTATCAGACTGGAGCGGTGAGATACTGTACTTCTACTGCTCCACCAAGGTCTTCCAGACCTATGCAGCAGAAGGACTCACCAATCCCAGGATGCCATTCCAGGACTTTGTTGAGACAGAGTTTTTTCAGAGGGAGTTGGAGGCCTGGAGGGATGTCTTTATTCTCCTTTATTTTATATATCAGAGGATTTTATAGTATGTCTGCACTTTATGTGCTCATTTCATCATTCATGTATTTTACATTCTACTAAAACTGAATCAAACCATAAACAAGGTGGCCCTAAAGGATGTTAGATCCTAATGTGAAAAACTGTGATTTTATATGTCTGCTCATTTGACTTATTTCTACTTTTATCTTTACACCCCACTATCTGCTGGGTGCATACTATATTACTATAACCTTATCATGTTTTGTAACAGATTACAGAAGCATATAGGAACGTGAGGTTCTGATATGAATTGATTAATATATCTGCATTATTTTATCCCACTTTATGCTTTGCTCTTGCTGCTTGTTTTACACTGATTTTATGTTTTATTTCTTACTGATGTAAAGCACTTTGAACTGCAATCCCCTGTATGAAAGGTGCTATACAAATAAAGTTATTATTATTATTATTATTATTATTACTGAGACAGTTCTTTCAGATAGTTTTTAAACCAGCTCAAAGCCGTTTTACCAAGACCTATATGCAGCCAAGCCTCTGCAGTAATGCGTGATCCACAGAGTCAAATGCTTTAGACAGATCAACAAACAATGCTGCACAGTGTTTTTTCTTGTCTAGTGCTTCAATTATGTCATTTGAGACTAGCATAGTCGCTGATGTACTATGGATCTGAGGCCTGACTGAGACTTGTTAAGAATATTATGGTCAGCTAGAAACTCTTTCAGTTTGTTTACAAGAGATTCAAAGACTTTGGCCATTACAGACAATCTGGAAATAGGGCGATAATTATTTAGGTCAGAGGGGTCTCCGCCCTTTAACAAGGGGAGAACCATGGCCGACTTCCATGAGCTAGGTAATTCACCAGATATGATATGAACATTTCCTGATGCCATTTTAGCTCTAATTAAGAATGACAGTGACCTAGCTGACTATTATTTGGAAATCCAGTGGTTTGTAAACTGGTGCGACAATAACTGTCTGGTTTTAAATGTTAAGAAGACTGAGGAGATGGTGTTTGACCCCAGAGGTGTTGGGGACCACAGGCCTGTGGTCATCCACACACAGTCCTGTGCATAAATTAAGAAACATGATTTAAGTTGACAAAAACCTCTGCCGCTACAATCTAATGATAATCTAAATATGTGCAACAAGGAGAGACAGGGACAGAATTAATGAATGAAAACTTTATTTAACAGATTGCAGAATGGGTACAATACAGTACGGCTCAATACACAAAATGTTTAAGGGGATGCAGAGCAGAGAAAGACATTTGTCTTGTTTACATCAGGGTCCCCCATTTTCAATTCATAGTGACATTTATGACATATATGACATAGGGACATACATGACATACAGGTATATAGTACTGTTACATTTGTGACATACGATATGCAAATATACAGTAAGGAACCTGACGCAAACTTTGCCATCACAACCATTGAACTATTATAATAGCTTTACTATTATAATCTAAATCTGTGCAATATTCATGTTTATTTAGTGATATTCATGTTTATTGATTCAACATAGCTGTTTATCTTGGATAATGTATGACAGGCTTTTGCCCCGACCGGGATTCGAACACGGCTGCACGAGAGCAGTTCAGCTCCTTGGACAGCGTGACAAATGCACCCATTTCATTGGCTGTCAGTCTGTTACACCTATACATGGCTGGCCCCCGCGTGGCAGGTGAGAATTCTACCACTGAACCACCAATGCTCTACTTTTGTGACTTTTGACTCCCCAAATTCCACCAGTGAGAGAACCAGTGTTGCAGTCAAAGATTAAACAAGTGTCCCTTCCTCTGTCCTCAATTTCTCTGTGACCTAGAAACTGAAAAATGGCCGGCAGTTCAAGTCCGTTCCAAAGTGGTAGTAGATCTGGTTACTGCTGTTGCCTCTTTCAGAGATCTAATAATGCAGTCTTCATAGATTGCAAGTGTAAAGCACTGATATCTCAACAACCTTCTTTCTGTCTTTTGTCTAGATTTTGCTGTGCTTAAAAATGGCTCATGCATTGGCCGGGAATCGAACCCGGGCCTCCCGCGTGGCAGGTGAGAATTCTACCACTGAACCACCAATGCTCTACTTTTGTGACTTTTGACTCCCCAAATTCCACCAGTGAGAGAACCAGTGTTGCAGTCAAAGATTAAACAAGTGTCCCTTCCTCTGTCCTCAATTTCTCTGTGACCTAGAAACTGAAAAATGGCCGGCAGTTCAAGTCCGTTCCAAAGTGGTAGTAGATCTGGTTACTGCTGTTGCCTCTTTCAGAGATCTAATAATGCAGTCTTCATAGATTGCAAGTGTAAAGCACTGATATCTCAACAACCTTCTTTCTGTCTTTTGTCTAGATTTTGCTGTGCTTAAAAATGGCTCATGCATTGGCCGGGAATCGAACACGGGCCTCCCGCGTGGCAGGCGAGAATTCTACCACTGAACCACCAATGCTCTACTTTTGTGACTTTTGACTCCCCAAATTCCACCAGTGAGAGAACCAGTGTTGCAGTCAAAGATTAAACAAGTGTCCCTTCCTCTGTCCTCAATTTCTCTGTGACCTAGAAACTGAAAAATGGCCGGCAGTTCAAGTCCGTTCCAAAGTGGTAGTAGATCTGGTTACTGCTGTTGCCTCTTTCAGAGATCTAATAATGCAGTCTTCATAGATTGCAAGTGTAAAGCACTGATATCTCAACAACCTTCTTTCTGTCTTTTGTCTAGATTTTGCTGTGCTTAAAAATGGCTCATGCATTGGCCGGGAATCGAACCCGGGCCTCCCGCGTGGCAGGTGAGAATTCTACCACTGAACCACCAATGCTCTACTTTTGTGACTTTTGACTCCCCAAATTCCACCAGTGAGAGAACCAGTGTTGCAGTCAAAGATTAAACAAGTGTCCCTTCCTCTGTCCTCAATTTCTCTGTGACCTAGAAACTGAAAAATGGCCGGCAGTTCAAGTCCGTTCCAAAGTGGTAGTAGATCTGGTTACTGCTGTTGCCTCTTTCAGAGATCTAATAATGCAGTCTTCATAGATTGCAAGTGTAAAGCACTGATATCTCAACAACCTTTTTTCTGTCTTTTGTCTAGATTTTGCTGTGCTTAAAAATGGCTCATGCATTGGCTGGGAATCGAACACGGGCCTCCCGTGTGGCAGGCGAGAATTCTACCACTGAACCACCAATGCTCTACTTTTGTGACTTTTGACTCCCCAAATTCCACCATTGAGAGAACCAGTGTTGCAGTCAAAGATTAAACAAGTGTCCCTTCCTCTGTCCTCAATTTCTCTGTGACCTAGAAACTGAAAAATGGCCGGCAGTTCAAGTCCGTTCCAAAGTGGTAGTAGATCTGGTTACTGCTGTTGCCTCTTTCAGAGATCTAATAATGCAGTCTTCATAGATTGCAAGTGTAAAGCACTGATATCTCAACAACCTTCTTTCTGTCTTTTGTCTAGATTTTGCTGTGCTTAAAAATGGCTCATGCATTGGCCGGGAATCGAACCCGGGCCTCCCGCGTGGCAGGCGAGAATTCTACCACTGAACCACCAATGCTCTACTTTTGTGACTTTTGACTCCCCAAATTCCACCAGTGAGAGAACCAGTGTTGCAGTCAAAGATTAAACAAGTGTCCCTTCCTCTGTCCTCAATTTCTCTGTGACCTAGAAACTGAAAAATGGCCGGCAGTTCAAGTCCGTTCCAAAGTGGTAGTAGATCTGGTTACTGCTGTTGCCTCTTTCAGAGATCTAATAATGCAGTCTTCATAGATTGCAAGTGTAAAGCACTGATATCTCAACAACCTTCTTTCTGTCTTTTGTCTAGATTTTGCTGTGCTTAAAAATGGCTCATGCATTGGCCGGGAATCGAACCCGGGCCTCCCGCGTGGCAGGCGAGAATTCTACCACTGAACCACCAATGCTCTACTTTTGTGACTTTTGACTCCCCAAATTCCACCAGTGAGAGAACCAGTGTTGCAGTCAAAGATTAAACAAGTGTCCCTTCCTCTGTCCTCAATTTCTCTGTGACCTAGAAACTGAAAAATGGCCGGCAGTTCAAGTCCGTTCCAAAGTGGTAGTAGATCTGGTTACTGCTGTTGCCTCTTTCAGAGATCTAATAATGCAGTCTTCATAGATTGCAAGTGTAAAGCACTGATATCTCAACAACCTTCTTTCTGTCTTTTGTCTAGATTTAGCTGTGCTTAAAAATGGCTCATGCATTGGCCGGGAATCGAACACGGGCCTCCCGCGTGGCAGGCGAGAATTCTACCACTGAACCACCAATGCTCTACTTTTGTGACTTTTGACTCCCCAAATTCCACCAGTGAGAGAACCAGTGTTGCAGTCAAAGATTAAACAAGTGTCCCTTCCTCTGTCCTCAATTTCTCTGTGACCTAGAAACTGAAAAATGGCCGGCAGTTCAAGTCCGTTCCAAAGTGGTAGTAGATCTGGTTACTGCGGTTGCCTCTTTCAGAGATCTAATAATGCAGTCTTCATAGATTGCAAGTGTAAAGCACTGATATCTCAACAACCTTCTTTCTGTCTTTTGTCTAGATTTTGCTGTGCTTAAAAATGGCTCATGCATTGGCCGGGAATCGAACCCGGGCTTCCCGCGTGGCAGGCGAGAATTCTACGACTGAACCACCAATGCTCTACTTTTGTGACTTTTGACTCCCCAAATTCCACCAGTGAGAGAACCAGTGTTGCAGTCAAAGATTAAACAAGTGTCCCTTCCTCTGTCCTCAATTTCTCTGTGACCTAGAAACTGAAAAATGGCCAGCAGTTCAAGTCCGTTCCAAAGTGGTAGTAGATCTGGTTACTGCTGTTGCCTCTTTCAGAGATCTAATAATGCAGTCTTCATAGATTGCAAGTGTAAAGCACTGATATGTCAACAACCTTCTTTCTGTCTTTTGTCTAGATTTTGCTGTGCTTAAAAATGGCTCAAGCATTGGCCGGGAATCGAACACGGGCCTCCCGCGTGGCAGGCGAGAATTCTACCACTGAACGACCAATGCTCTACTTTTGTGACTTTTGACTCCCCAAATTCCACCAGTGAGAGAACCAGTGTTGCAGTCAAAGATTAAACAAGTGTCCCTTCCTCTGTCCTCAATTTCTCTGTGACCTAGAAACTGAAAAATGGCCGGCAGTTCAAGTCCGTTCCAAAGTGGTAGTAGATCTGGTTACTGCTGTTGCCTCTTTCAGAGATCTAATAATGCAGTCTTCATAGATTGCAAGTGTAAAGCACTGATATCTCAACAACCTTCTTTCTGTCTTTTGTCTAGATTTTGCTGTGCTTAAAAATGGCTCATGCATTGGCCGGGAATCGAACCCGGGCCTCCCGCGTGGAACCTGACGCAAACTTTGCCATCACAACCATTGAACTATTATAATAGCTTTACTATTATAATCTAAATCTGTGCAATATTCATGTTTATTTAGTGATATTCATGTTTATTGATTCAACATAGCTGTTTATCTTTGATAATGTATGACAGGCTTTTCAGCTCCTTGGACAGCGTGACAAATGCACCCATTTCATTGGCTGTCAGTCTGTTACACCTATACACGGCTGGCCCCCGCGCGGCACCCTGGAGTAGTTGGCCTTAACGTCCATCCACTCGTCTCTTAACATCGATCCGTTCCCTTAACCACCATCCACTCCCTGTTTACAAAACCATGTATTATTTTGGCCATTAGTGGCGCTGTTGCGAGTTTGTGGATGCTTGCGCCGCTGTATCCACATTTAGGAGAAGAAGAACAGAAGAAGATATCCGTTTTGCAGCTGCTGGAGAAAGTCGCGTTAATGTTTGAAGGTGAGTTTAAACTACTAAATAAGATCCGATTCCTAAACACTGTCACAACAGCAGTCATATTGTATATGTTCAACAATACGTTTGTTTACCAATAGGTTATTGGGTTTGTGTTGCCGCTGTTTAAAGAGACTCCAATTGAATTGATTTACCGAGTGACTGAGTTCGTTTTTTCTCAAATGTAAACTACAGTATAAGATCCAACAATGTCACAACAGCAGTCATATTGTATATTTTCAACAATACGTTTGTTTACCAATAGGTTAAAACTGTTTTTGGGTTTGTGTTGGCAGTTTCAACAGTTGGATGTACTCAGTGAAGCTGACTGAGTCGTGTTTTGTTTCTGCACAGCAGAGCTATCATATAATAACGATAATACATTGTGTCCTATCTATCTATCTCACTATCTATCTGCTATGCTTTTATTTTTTACTCCGTTTATTTGATCAGGGACAGTACATATCAATCAACAGTTATACATTTATAAATGAATACAAATTAAAAACTGTAAATATGCCAACATTAGCAGTCCCTGGGCTAGATGTTTAAAGCCCAACCTCCAGGTTAAACCCTACTGATCAATTATGGGTAGTTTACATCATTGGTATATAATTATATATATATCTGTACATATCTCTTACCTACTCTTACTAGTTACACTGCTGGTCAGAATGACTTACTACCACAGTGTCTTTATACCTGTATCACTGTACATATTAATACTATATCTATATCTGTACATATCTCTTACCTACTCTTACTAGTTACACTGCTGGCCAGTATGACTTACTACCATAGTGTCTTTATACCTGTATCACTGTACAACATATTAATACTATATCTATATCTGTACATATCTCTTACCTACTCTTACTAGTTACACTGCTGGTCAGAATGACTTACTACCATAGTGTCTTTATACCTGTATCACTGTACATATTAATACTATATCTAAATCTGTACATATCTCTTACCTACTCTTACTAGTTACACTGCTGGCCAGTATGACTTACTACCATAGTGTCTTTATACCTGTATCACTGTACATATTAATACTATATCTATATCTGTACATATCTCTTACCTACTCTTACTAGTTACACTGCTGGCCAGTATGACTTACTACCATAGTGTCTTTATACCTGTATCACTGTACATATTAATACTATATCTAAATCTGTACATATCTCTTACCTACTCTTACTAGTTACACTGCTGGCCAGTATGACTTATACCATAGTGTCTTTATACCTGTATCACTGTACATATTAATACTACAACTCTTTACATACATGTAGTACTCATGGTACTAATTTATATATGTTATACCCAGTTTAACCACCTGTACAGTGTATATTACTATTTCACTTTACTGCTACATAGTCACTCTGGTTGGATGCCAAACCTCTTTTAGTTGTACTGTACTTGTGCTGCATGATGACAATACATTACAATCTGCACTGAATTAGTCACAGAATGTTTTGGGACTAGAAGGTTTACAGGGTTAACCGGCTGTCGTGTGGCAGTGAAAGGGTTAACCTTCTGTGTATTGTTGAAGGTTTAGTCCACATTGTTTATTGAACAAAAATACAACATGAAGGTTGGCCTTTAAGCCAGAAACAATAGTACTGTTACATTTGTGACATACGATATGCAAATATACAGTAAGGAACCTGACGCAAACTTTGCCATCACAACCATTGAACTATTATAATAGTTAGGATCTATGGGTAACAGTACTGTATATTTGCATATCGTATATGTTACAAATGTAACAGTACTATATACCTGTATGTCATGTATGTCCCTATGTCATAAATGTCATGATGTCATGTATGTTGTGTGTGTCATAAATGTCACTATGAATTGAAAATAGGGGACCCTGATGTAAACAAGACAAACGTCTTTCTCTGGTCTGCATCCCCTTAACAATTGTGTGTATTGAGCCGTACTGTATTGTACCCATTCTGCAATCTGTTAAATAAAGTTTTCATTCATTCATTCAGTGAGATGCTGGAGAAGCAGCAGCAACAACAACAGCGGCTCCCCAAGAGGACAGACACAACTGCCTCGCCTGTGGTCAGCCAAAGTCCCGGTTCCTCAGAGATGGCTCCACCATCCACTTTTTTTTTTATCAGACTGGAGCGGTGAGATACTGTACTTCTACTGCTCCACCAAGGTCTTCCAGACCTATGCAGCAGAAGGACTCACCAATCCCAGGATGCCATTCCAGGACTTTGTTGAGACAGAGTTTTTTCAGAGGGAGTTGGAGGCCTGGAGGGATGTCTTTATTCTCCTTTATTTTATATATCAGAGGATTTTATAGTATGTCTGCACTTTATGTGCTCATTTCATCATTCATGTATTTTACATTCTACTAAAACTGAATCAAACCATAAACAAGGTGGCCCTAAAGGATGTTAGATCCTAATGTGAAAAACTGTGATTTTATATGTCTGCTCATTTGACTTATTTCTACTTTTATCTTTACACCCCACTATCTGCTGGGTGCATACTATATTACTATAACCTTATCATGTTTTGTAACAGATTACAGAAGCATATAGGAACGTGAGGTTCTGATATGAATTGATTAATATATCTGCATTATTTTATCCCACTTTATGCTTTGCTCTTGCTGCTTGTTTTACACTGATTTTATGTTTTATTTCTTACTGATGTAAAGCACTTTGAACTGCAATCCCCTGTATGAAAGGTGCTATACAAATAAAGTTATTATTATTATTATTATTATTATTATTACTGAGACAGTTCTTTCAGATAGTTTTTAAACCAGCTCAAAGCCGTTTTACCAAGACCTATATGCAGCCAAGCCTCTGCAGTAATGCGTGATCCACAGAGTCAAATGCTTTAGACAGATCAACAAACAATGCTGCACAGTGTTTTTTCTTGTCTAGTGCTTCAATTATGTCATTTGAGACTAGCATAGTCGCTGATGTACTATGGATCTGAGGCCTGACTGAGACTTGTTAAGAATATTATGGTCAGCTAGAAACTCTTTCAGTTTGTTTACAAGAGATTCAAAGACTTTGGCCATTACAGACAATCTGGAAATAGGGCGATAATTATTTAGGTCAGAGGGGTCTCCGCCCTTTAACAAGGGGAGAACCATGGCCGACTTCCATGAGCTAGGTAATTCACCAGATATGATATGAACATTTCCTGATGCCATTTTAGCTCTAATTAAGAATGACAGTGACCTAGCTGACTATTATTTGGAAATCCAGTGGTTTGTAAACTGGTGCGACAATAACTGTCTGGTTTTAAATGTTAAGAAGACTGAGGAGATGGTGTTTGACCCCAGAGGTGTTGGGGACCACAGGCCTGTGGTCATCCACACACAGTCCTGTGCATAAATTAAGAAACATGATTTAAGTTGACAAAAACCTCTGCCGCTACAATCTAATGATAATCTAAATATGTGCAACAAGGAGAGACAGGGACAGAATTAATGAATGAAAACTTTATTTAACAGATTGCAGAATGGGTACAATACAGTACGGCTCAATACACAAAATGTTTAAGGGGATGCAGAGCAGAGAAAGACATTTGTCTTGTTTACATCAGGGTCCCCCATTTTCAATTCATAGTGACATTTATGACATATATGACATAGGGACATACATGACATACAGGTATATAGTACTGTTACATTTGTGACATACGATATGCAAATATACAGTAAGGAACCTGACGCAAACTTTGCCATCACAACCATTGAACTATTATAATAGCTTTACTATTATAATCTAAATCTGTGCAATATTCATGTTTATTTAGTGATATTCATGTTTATTGATTCAACATAGCTGTTTATCTTGGATAATGTATGACAGGCTTTTGCCCCGACCGGGATTCGAACACGGCTGCACGAGAGCAGTTCAGCTCCTTGGACAGCGTGACAAATGCACCCATTTCATTGGCTGTCAGTCTGTTACACCTATACATGGCTGGCCCCCGCGTGGCAGGTGAGAATTCTACCACTGAACCACCAATGCTCTACTTTTGTGACTTTTGACTCCCCAAATTCCACCAGTGAGAGAACCAGTGTTGCAGTCAAAGATTAAACAAGTGTCCCTTCCTCTGTCCTCAATTTCTCTGTGACCTAGAAACTGAAAAATGGCCGGCAGTTCAAGTCCGTTCCAAAGTGGTAGTAGATCTGGTTACTGCTGTTGCCTCTTTCAGAGATCTAATAATGCAGTCTTCATAGATTGCAAGTGTAAAGCACTGATATCTCAACAACCTTCTTTCTGTCTTTTGTCTAGATTTTGCTGTGCTTAAAAATGGCTCATGCATTGGCCGGGAATCGAACCCGGGCCTCCCGCGTGGCAGGTGAGAATTCTACCACTGAACCACCAATGCTCTACTTTTGTGACTTTTGACTCCCCAAATTCCACCAGTGAGAGAACCAGTGTTGCAGTCAAAGATTAAACAAGTGTCCCTTCCTCTGTCCTCAATTTCTCTGTGACCTAGAAACTGAAAAATGGCCGGCAGTTCAAGTCCGTTCCAAAGTGGTAGTAGATCTGGTTACTGCTGTTGCCTCTTTCAGAGATCTAATAATGCAGTCTTCATAGATTGCAAGTGTAAAGCACTGATATCTCAACAACCTTCTTTCTGTCTTTTGTCTAGATTTTGCTGTGCTTAAAAATGGCTCATGCATTGGCCGGGAATCGAACACGGGCCTCCCGCGTGGCAGGCGAGAATTCTACCACTGAACCACCAATGCTCTACTTTTGTGACTTTTGACTCCCCAAATTCCACCAGTGAGAGAACCAGTGTTGCAGTCAAAGATTAAACAAGTGTCCCTTCCTCTGTCCTCAATTTCTCTGTGACCTAGAAACTGAAAAATGGCCGGCAGTTCAAGTCCGTTCCAAAGTGGTAGTAGATCTGGTTACTGCTGTTGCCTCTTTCAGAGATCTAATAATGCAGTCTTCATAGATTGCAAGTGTAAAGCACTGATATCTCAACAACCTTCTTTCTGTCTTTTGTCTAGATTTTGCTGTGCTTAAAAATGGCTCATGCATTGGCCGGGAATCGAACCCGGGCCTCCCGCGTGGCAGGTGAGAATTCTACCACTGAACCACCAATGCTCTACTTTTGTGACTTTTGACTCCCCAAATTCCACCAGTGAGAGAACCAGTGTTGCAGTCAAAGATTAAACAAGTGTCCCTTCCTCTGTCCTCAATTTCTCTGTGACCTAGAAACTGAAAAATGGCCGGCAGTTCAAGTCCGTTCCAAAGTGGTAGTAGATCTGGTTACTGCTGTTGCCTCTTTCAGAGATCTAATAATGCAGTCTTCATAGATTGCAAGTGTAAAGCACTGATATCTCAACAACCTTTTTTCTGTCTTTTGTCTAGATTTTGCTGTGCTTAAAAATGGCTCATGCATTGGCTGGGAATCGAACACGGGCCTCCCGTGTGGCAGGCGAGAATTCTACCACTGAACCACCAATGCTCTACTTTTGTGACTTTTGACTCCCCAAATTCCACCATTGAGAGAACCAGTGTTGCAGTCAAAGATTAAACAAGTGTCCCTTCCTCTGTCCTCAATTTCTCTGTGACCTAGAAACTGAAAAATGGCCGGCAGTTCAAGTCCGTTCCAAAGTGGTAGTAGATCTGGTTACTGCTGTTGCCTCTTTCAGAGATCTAATAATGCAGTCTTCATAGATTGCAAGTGTAAAGCACTGATATCTCAACAACCTTCTTTCTGTCTTTTGTCTAGATTTTGCTGTGCTTAAAAATGGCTCATGCATTGGCCGGGAATCGAACCCGGGCCTCCCGCGTGGCAGGCGAGAATTCTACCACTGAACCACCAATGCTCTACTTTTGTGACTTTTGACTCCCCAAATTCCACCAGTGAGAGAACCAGTGTTGCAGTCAAAGATTAAACAAGTGTCCCTTCCTCTGTCCTCAATTTCTCTGTGACCTAGAAACTGAAAAATGGCCGGCAGTTCAAGTCCGTTCCAAAGTGGTAGTAGATCTGGTTACTGCTGTTGCCTCTTTCAGAGATCTAATAATGCAGTCTTCATAGATTGCAAGTGTAAAGCACTGATATCTCAACAACCTTCTTTCTGTCTTTTGTCTAGATTTTGCTGTGCTTAAAAATGGCTCATGCATTGGCCGGGAATCGAACCCGGGCCTCCCGCGTGGCAGGCGAGAATTCTACCACTGAACCACCAATGCTCTACTTTTGTGACTTTTGACTCCCCAAATTCCACCAGTGAGAGAACCAGTGTTGCAGTCAAAGATTAAACAAGTGTCCCTTCCTCTGTCCTCAATTTCTCTGTGACCTAGAAACTGAAAAATGGCCGGCAGTTCAAGTCCGTTCCAAAGTGGTAGTAGATCTGGTTACTGCTGTTGCCTCTTTCAGAGATCTAATAATGCAGTCTTCATAGATTGCAAGTGTAAAGCACTGATATCTCAACAACCTTCTTTCTGTCTTTTGTCTAGATTTAGCTGTGCTTAAAAATGGCTCATGCATTGGCCGGGAATCGAACACGGGCCTCCCGCGTGGCAGGCGAGAATTCTACCACTGAACCACCAATGCTCTACTTTTGTGACTTTTGACTCCCCAAATTCCACCAGTGAGAGAACCAGTGTTGCAGTCAAAGATTAAACAAGTGTCCCTTCCTCTGTCCTCAATTTCTCTGTGACCTAGAAACTGAAAAATGGCCGGCAGTTCAAGTCCGTTCCAAAGTGGTAGTAGATCTGGTTACTGCGGTTGCCTCTTTCAGAGATCTAATAATGCAGTCTTCATAGATTGCAAGTGTAAAGCACTGATATCTCAACAACCTTCTTTCTGTCTTTTGTCTAGATTTTGCTGTGCTTAAAAATGGCTCATGCATTGGCCGGGAATCGAACCCGGGCTTCCCGCGTGGCAGGCGAGAATTCTACGACTGAACCACCAATGCTCTACTTTTGTGACTTTTGACTCCCCAAATTCCACCAGTGAGAGAACCAGTGTTGCAGTCAAAGATTAAACAAGTGTCCCTTCCTCTGTCCTCAATTTCTCTGTGACCTAGAAACTGAAAAATGGCCAGCAGTTCAAGTCCGTTCCAAAGTGGTAGTAGATCTGGTTACTGCTGTTGCCTCTTTCAGAGATCTAATAATGCAGTCTTCATAGATTGCAAGTGTAAAGCACTGATATGTCAACAACCTTCTTTCTGTCTTTTGTCTAGATTTTGCTGTGCTTAAAAATGGCTCAAGCATTGGCCGGGAATCGAACACGGGCCTCCCGCGTGGCAGGCGAGAATTCTACCACTGAACGACCAATGCTCTACTTTTGTGACTTTTGACTCCCCAAATTCCACCAGTGAGAGAACCAGTGTTGCAGTCAAAGATTAAACAAGTGTCCCTTCCTCTGTCCTCAATTTCTCTGTGACCTAGAAACTGAAAAATGGCCGGCAGTTCAAGTCCGTTCCAAAGTGGTAGTAGATCTGGTTACTGCTGTTGCCTCTTTCAGAGATCTAATAATGCAGTCTTCATAGATTGCAAGTGTAAAGCACTGATATCTCAACAACCTTCTTTCTGTCTTTTGTCTAGATTTTGCTGTGCTTAAAAATGGCTCATGCATTGGCCGGGAATCGAACCCGGGCCTCCCGCGTGGAACCTGACGCAAACTTTGCCATCACAACCATTGAACTATTATAATAGCTTTACTATTATAATCTAAATCTGTGCAATATTCATGTTTATTTAGTGATATTCATGTTTATTGATTCAACATAGCTGTTTATCTTTGATAATGTATGACAGGCTTTTCAGCTCCTTGGACAGCGTGACAAATGCACCCATTTCATTGGCTGTCAGTCTGTTACACCTATACACGGCTGGCCCCCGCGCGGCACCCTGGAGTAGTTGGCCTTAACGTCCATCCACTCGTCTCTTAACATCGATCCGTTCCCTTAACCACCATCCACTCCCTGTTTACAAAACCATGTATTATTTTGGCCATTAGTGGCGCTGTTGCGAGTTTGTGGATGCTTGCGCCGCTGTATCCACATTTAGGAGAAGAAGAACAGAAGAAGATATCCGTTTTGCAGCTGCTGGAGAAAGTCGCGTTAATGTTTGAAGGTGAGTTTAAACTACTAAATAAGATCCGATTCCTAAACACTGTCACAACAGCAGTCATATTGTATATGTTCAACAATACGTTTGTTTACCAATAGGTTATTGGGTTTGTGTTGCCGCTGTTTAAAGAGACTCCAATTGAATTGATTTACCGAGTGACTGAGTTCGTTTTTTCTCAAATGTAAACTACAGTATAAGATCCAACAATGTCACAACAGCAGTCATATTGTATATTTTCAACAATACGTTTGTTTACCAATAGGTTAAAACTGTTTTTGGGTTTGTGTTGGCAGTTTCAACAGTTGGATGTACTCAGTGAAGCTGACTGAGTCGTGTTTTGTTTCTGCACAGCAGAGCTATCATATAATAACGATAATACATTGTGTCCTATCTATCTATCTCACTATCTATCTGCTATGCTTTTATTTTTTACTCCGTTTATTTGATCAGGGACAGTACATATCAATCAACAGTTATACATTTATAAATGAATACAAATTAAAAACTGTAAATATGCCAACATTAGCAGGGTTGCTAGTTTTCAGTTGTAGTCCCTGGGCTAGATGTTTAAAGCCCAACCTCCAGGTTAAACCCTACTGATCAATTATGGGTAGTTTACATCATTGGTATATAATTATATATATATCTGTACATATCTCTTACCTACTCTTACTAGTTACACTGCTGGTCAGAATGACTTACTACCACAGTGTCTTTATACCTGTATCACTGTACATATTAATACTATATCTATATCTGTACATATCTCTTACCTACTCTTACTAGTTACACTGCTGGCCAGTATGACTTACTACCATAGTGTCTTTATACCTGTATCACTGTACAACATATTAATACTATATCTATATCTGTACATATCTCTTACCTACTCTTACTAGTTACACTGCTGGTCAGAATGACTTACTACCATAGTGTCTTTATACCTGTATCACTGTACATATTAATACTATATCTAAATCTGTACATATCTCTTACCTACTCTTACTAGTTACACTGCTGGCCAGTATGACTTACTACCATAGTGTCTTTATACCTGTATCACTGTACATATTAATACTATATCTATATCTGTACATATCTCTTACCTACTCTTACTAGTTACACTGCTGGCCAGTATGACTTACTACCATAGTGTCTTTATACCTGTATCACTGTACATATTAATACTATATCTAAATCTGTACATATCTCTTACCTACTCTTACTAGTTACACTGCTGGCCAGTATGACTTATACCATAGTGTCTTTATACCTGTATCACTGTACATATTAATACTACAACTCTTTACATACATGTAGTACTCATGGTACTAATTTATATATGTTATACCCAGTTTAACCACCTGTACAGTGTATATTACTATTTCACTTTACTGCTACATAGTCACTCTGGTTGGATGCCAAACCTCTTTTAGTTGTACTGTACTTGTGCTGCATGATGACAATACATTACAATCTGCACTGAATTAGTCACAGAATGTTTTGGGACTAGAAGGTTTACAGGGTTAACCGGCTGTCGTGTGGCAGTGAAAGGGTTAACCTTCTGTGTATTGTTGAAGGTTTAGTCCACATTGTTTATTGAACAAAAATACAACATGAAGGTTGGCCTTTAAGCCAGAAACAATAGTACTGTTACATTTGTGACATACGATATGCAAATATACAGTAAGGAACCTGACGCAAACTTTGCCATCACAACCATTGAACTATTATAATAGTTAGGATCTATGGGTAACAGTACTGTATATTTGCATATCGTATATGTTACAAATGTAACAGTACTATATACCTGTATGTCATGTATGTCCCTATGTCATAAATGTCATGATGTCATGTATGTTGTGTGTGTCATAAATGTCACTATGAATTGAAAATAGGGGACCCTGATGTAAACAAGACAAACGTCTTTCTCTGGTCTGCATCCCCTTAACAATTGTGTGTATTGAGCCGTACTGTATTGTACCCATTCTGCAATCTGTTAAATAAAGTTTTCATTCATTCATTCAGTGAGATGCTGGAGAAGCAGCAGCAACAACAACAGCGGCTCCCCAAGAGGACAGACACAACTGCCTCGCCTGTGGTCAGCCAAAGTCCCGGTTCCTCAGAGATGGCTCCACCATCCACTTTTTTTTTTATCAGACTGGAGCGGTGAGATACTGTACTTCTACTGCTCCACCAAGGTCTTCCAGACCTATGCAGCAGAAGGACTCACCAATCCCAGGATGCCATTCCAGGACTTTGTTGAGACAGAGTTTTTTCAGAGGGAGTTGGAGGCCTGGAGGGATGTCTTTATTCTCCTTTATTTTATATATCAGAGGATTTTATAGTATGTCTGCACTTTATGTGCTCATTTCATCATTCATGTATTTTACATTCTACTAAAACTGAATCAAACCATAAACAAGGTGGCCCTAAAGGATGTTAGATCCTAATGTGAAAAACTGTGATTTTATATGTCTGCTCATTTGACTTATTTCTACTTTTATCTTTACACCCCACTATCTGCTGGGTGCATACTATATTACTATAACCTTATCATGTTTTGTAACAGATTACAGAAGCATATAGGAACGTGAGGTTCTGATATGAATTGATTAATATATCTGCATTATTTTATCCCACTTTATGCTTTGCTCTTGCTGCTTGTTTTACACTGATTTTATGTTTTATTTCTTACTGATGTAAAGCACTTTGAACTGCAATCCCCTGTATGAAAGGTGCTATACAAATAAAGTTATTATTATTATTATTATTATTACTGAGACAGTTCTTTCAGATAGTTTTTAAACCAGCTCAAAGCCGTTTTACCAAGACCTATATGCAGCCAAGCCTCTGCAGTAATGCGTGATCCACAGAGTCAAATGCTTTAGACAGATCAACAAACAATGCTGCACAGTGTTTTTTCTTGTCTAGTGCTTCAATTATGTCATTTGAGACTAGCATAGTCGCTGATGTACTATGGATCTGAGGCCTGACTGAGACTTGTTAAGAATATTATGGTCAGCTAGAAACTCTTTCAGTTTGTTTACAAGAGATTCAAAGACTTTGGCCATTACAGACAATCTGGAAATAGGGCGATAATTATTTAGGTCAGAGGGGTCTCCACCCTTTAACAAGGGGAGAACCATGGCCGACTTCCATGAGCTAGGTAATTCACCAGATATGATATGAACATTTCCTGATGCCATTTTAGCTCTAATTAAGAATGACAGTGACCTAGCTGACTATTATTTGGAAATCCAGTGGTTTGTAAACTGGTGCGACAATAACTGTCTGGTTTTAAATGTTAAGAAGACTGAGGAGATGGTGTTTGACCCCAGAGGTGTTGGGGACCACAGGCCTGTGGTCATCCACACACAGTCCTGTGCATAAATTAAGAAACATGATTTAAGTTGACAAAAACCTCTGCCGCTACAATCTAATGATAATCTAAATATGTGCAACAAGGAGAGACAGGGACAGAATTAATGAATGAAAACTTTATTTAACAGATTGCAGAATGGGTACAATACAGTACGGCTCAATACACAAAATGTTTAAGGGGATGCAGAGCAGAGAAAGACATTTGTCTTGTTTACATCAGGGTCCCCCATTTTCAATTCATAGTGACATTTATGACATACATGACATTTATGACATAGGGACATACATGACATACAGGTATATAGTACTGTTACATTTGTGACATACGATATGCAAATATACAGTAAGGAACCTGACGCAAACTTTGCCATCACAACCATTGAACTATTATAATAGCTTTACTATTATAATCTAAATCTGTGCAATATTCATGTTTATTTAGTGATATTCATGTTTATTGATTCAACATAGCTGTTTATCTTGGATAATGTATGACAGGCTTTTGCCCCGACCGGGATTCGAACACGGCTGCATGAGAGCAGTTCAGCTCCTTGGACAGCGTGACAAATGCACCCATTTCATTGGCTGTCAGTCTGTTACACCTATACACGGCTGGCCCCCGCGTGGCAGGTGAGAATTCTACCACTGAACCACCAATGCTCTACTTTTGTGACTTTTGACTCCCCAAATTCCACCAGTGAGAGAACCAGTGTTGCAGTCAAAGATTAAACAAGTGTCCCTTCCTCTGTCCTCAATTTCTCTGTGACCTAGAAACTGAAAAATGGCCGGCAGTTCAAGTCCGTTCCAAAGTGGTAGTAGATCTGGTTACTGCTGTTGCCTCTTTCAGAGATCTAATAATGCAGTCTTCATAGATTGCAAGTGTAAAGCACTGATATCTCAACAACCTTCTTTCTGTCTTTTGTCTAGATTTTGCTGTGCTTAAAAATGGCTCATGCATTGGCCGGGAATCGAACCCAGGCCTCCCGCGTGGCAGGCGAGAATTCTACCACTGAACCACCAATGCTCTACTTTTGTGACTTTTGACTCCCCAAATTCCACCAGTGAGAGAACCAGTGTTGCAGTCAAAGATTAAACAAGTGTCCCTTCCTCTGTCCTCAATTTCTCTGTGACCTAGAAACTGAAAAATGGCCGGCAGTTCAAGTCCGTTCCAAAGTGGTAGTAGATCTGGTTACTGCTGTTGCCTCTTTCAGAGATCTAATAATGCAGTCTTCATAGATTGCAAGTGTAAAGCACTGATATCTCAACAACCTTCTTTCTGTCTTTTGTCTAGATTTTGCTGTGCTTAAAAATGGCTCATGCATTGGCCGGGAATCGAACCCGGGCCTCCCGCGTGGCAGGTGAGAATTCTACCACTGAACCACCAATGCTCTACTTTTGTGACTTTTGACTCCCCAAATTCCACCAGTGAGAGAACCAGTGTTGCAGTCAAAGATTAAACAAGTGTCCCTTCCTCTGTCCTCAATTTCTCTGTGACCTAGAAACTAAAAAATGGCCGGCAGTTCAAGTCCATTCCAAAGTGGTAGTAGATCTGGTTACTGCTGTTGCCTCTTTCAGAGATCTAATAATGCAGTCTTCATAGATTGCAAGTGTAAAGCACTGATATCTCAACAACCTTCTTTCTGTCTTTTGTCTAGATTTTGCTGTGCTTAAAAATGGCTCATGCATTGGCCGGGAATCGAACACGGGCCTCCCGCGTGGCAGGCGAGAATTCTACCACTGAACCACCAATGCTCTACTTTTGTGACTTTTGACTCCCCAAATTCCACCAGTGAGAGAACCAGTGTTGCAGTCAAAGATTAAACAAGTGTCCCTTCCTCTGTCCTCAATTTCTCTGTGACCTAGAAACTGAAAAATGGCCGGCAGTTCAAGTCCGTTCCAAAGTGGTAGTAGATCTGGTTACTGCTGTTGCCTCTTTCAGAGATCTAATAATGCAGTCTTCATAGATTGCAAGTGTAAAGCACTGATATCTCAACAACCTTCTTTCTGTCTTTTGTCTAGATTTTGCTGTGCTTAAAAATGGCTCATGCATTGGCCGGGAATCGAACCCGGGCCTCCCGCGTGGCAGGTGAGAATTCTACCACTGAACCACCAATGCTCTACTTTTGTGACTTTTGACTCCCCAAATTCCACCAGTGAGAGAACCAGTGTTGCAGTCAAAGATTAAACAAGTGTCCCTTCCTCTGTCCTCAATTTCTCTGTGACCTAGAAACTGAAAAATGGCCGGCAGTTCAAGTCCATTCCAAAGTGGTAGTAGATCTGGTTACTGCTGTTGCCTCTTTCAGAGATCTAATAATGCAGTCTTCATAGATTGCAAGTGTAAAGCACTGATATCTCAACAACCTTCTTTCTGTCTTTTGTCTAGATTTTGCTGTGCTTAAAAATGGCTCATGCATTGGCCGGGAATCGAACACGGGCCTCCCGCGTGGCAGGCGAGAATTCTACCACTGAACCACCAATGCTCTACTTTTGTGACTTTTGACTCCCCAAATTCCACCAGTGAGAGAACCAGTGTTGCAGTCAAAGATTAAACAAGTGTCCCTTCCTCTGTCCTCAATTTCTCTGTGACCTAGAAACTGAAAAATGGCCGGCAGTTCAAGTCCGTTCCAAAGTGGTAGTAGATCTGGTTACTGCTGTTGCCTCTTTCAGAGATCTAATAATGCAGTCTTCATAGATTGCAAGTGTAAAGCACTGATATCTCAACAACCTTCTTTCTGTCTTTTGTCTAGATTTTGCTGTGCTTAAAAATGGCTCATGCATTGGCCGGGAATCGAACCCGGGCCTCCCGCGTGGCAGGTGAGAATTCTACCACTGAACCACCAATGCTCTACTTTTGTGACTTTTGACTCCCCAAATTCCACCAGTGAGAGAACCAGTGTTGCAGTCAAAGATTAAACAAGTGTCCCTTCCTCTGTCCTCAATTTCTCTGTGACCTAGAAACTGAAAAATGGCCGGCAGTTCAAGTCCGTTCCAAAGTGGTAGTAGATCTGGTTACTGCTGTTGCCTCTTTCAGAGATCTAATAATGCAGTCTTCATAGATTGCAAGTGTAAAGCACTGATATCTCAACAACCTTTTTTCTGTCTTTTGTCTAGATTTTGCTGTGCTTAAAAATGGCTCATGCATTGGCTGGGAATCGAACACGGGCCTCCCGCGTGGCAGGCGAGAATTCTACCACTGAACCACCAATGCTCTACTTTTGTGACTTTTGACTCCCCAAATTCCACCATTGAGAGAACCAGTGTTGCAGTCAAAGATTAAACAAGTGTCCCTTCCTCTGTCCTCAATTTCTCTGTGACCTAGAAACTGAAAAATGGCCGGCAGTTCAAGTCCGTTCCAAAGTGGTAGTAGATCTGGTTACTGCTGTTGCCTCTTTCAGAGATCTAATAATGCAGTCTTCATAGATTGCAAGTGTAAAGCACTGATATCTCAACAACCTTCTTTCTGTCTTTTGTCTAGATTTTGCTGTGCTTAAAAATGGCTCATGCATTGGCCGGGAATCGAACCCGGGCCTCCCGCGTGGCAGGCGAGAATTCTACCACTGAACCACCAATGCTCTACTTTTGTGACTTTTGACTCCCCAAATTCCACCAGTGAGAGAACCAGTGTTGCAGTCAAAGATTAAACAAGTGTCCCTTCCTCTGTCCTCAATTTCTCTGTGACCTAGAAACTGAAAAATGGCCGGCAGTTCAAGTCCGTTCCAAAGTGGTAGTAGATCTGGTTACTGCTGTTGCCTCTTTCAGAGATCTAATAATGCAGTCTTCATAGATTGCAAGTGTAAAGCACTGATATCTCAACAACCTTCTTTCTGTCTTTTGTCTAGATTTTGCTGTGCTTAAAAATGGCTCATGCATTGGCCGGGAATCGAACCCGGGCCTCCCGCGTGGCAGGCGAGAATTCTACCACTGAACCACCAATGCTCTACTTTTGTGACTTTTGACTCCCCAAATTCCACCAGTGAGAGAACCAGTGTTGCAGTCAAAGATTAAACAAGTGTCCCTTCCTCTGTCCTCAATTTCTCTGTGACCTAGAAACTGAAAAATGGCCGGCAGTTCAAGTCCGTTCCAAAGTGGTAGTAGATCTGGTTACTGCTGTTGCCTCTTTCAGAGATCTAATAATGCAGTCTTCATAGATTGCAAGTGTAAAGCACTGATATCTCAACAACCTTCTTTCTGTCTTTTGTCTAGATTTAGCTGTGCTTAAAAATGGCTCATGCATTGGCCGGGAATCGAACACGGGCCTCCCGCGTGGCAGGCGAGAATTCTACCACTGAACCACCAATGCTCTACTTTTGTGACTTTTGACTCCCCAAATTCCACCAGTGAGAGAACCAGTGTTGCAGTCAAAGATTAAACAAGTGTCCCTTCCTCTGTCCTCAATTTCTCTGTGACCTAGAAACTGAAAAATGGCCGGCAGTTCAAGTCCGTTCCAAAGTGGTAGTAGATCTGGTTACTGCGGTTGCCTCTTTCAGAGATCTAATAATGCAGTCTTCATAGATTGCAAGTGTAAAGCACTGATATCTCAACAACCTTCTTTCTGTCTTTTGTCTAGATTTTGCTGTGCTTAAAAATGGCTCATGCATTGGCCGGGAATCGAACCCGGGCTTCCCGCGTGGCAGGCGAGAATTCTACGACTGAACCACCAATGCTCTACTTTTGTGACTTTTGACTCCCCAAATTCCACCAGTGAGAGAACCAGTGTTGCAGTCAAAGATTAAACAAGTGTCCCTTCCTCTGTCCTCAATTTCTCTGTGACGTAGAAACTGAAAAATGGCCAGCAGTTCAAGTCCGTTCCAAAGTGGTAGTAGATCTGGTTACTGCTGTTGCCTCTTTCAGAGATCTAATAATACAGTCTTCATAGATTGCAAGTGTAAAGCACTGATATGTCAACAACCTTCTTTCTGTCTTTTGTCTAGATTTTGCTGTGCTTAAAAATGGCTCAAGCATTGGCCGGGAATCGAACACGGGCCTCCCGCGTGGCAGGCGAGAATTCTACCACTGAACGACCAATGCTCTACTTTTGTGACTTTTGACTCCCCAAATTCCACCAGTGAGAGAACCAGTGTTGCAGTCAAAGATTAAACAAGTGTCCCTTCCTCTGTCCTCAATTTCTCTGTGACCTAGAAACTGAAAAATGGCCGGCAGTTCAAGTCCGTTCCAAAGTGGTAGTAGATCTGGTTACTGCGGTTTCCTCTTTCAGAGATCTAATAATGCAGTCTTCATAGATTGCAAGTGTAAAGCACTGATATATCAACAACCTTCTTTCTGTCTTTTGTCTAGATTTTGCTGTGCTTAAAAATGGCTCATGCATTGGCCGGGAATCGAACCCGGGCCTCCTGCGTGGCAGGCGAGAATTCTACCACTGAACCACCAATGCTCTACTTTTGTGACTTTTGACTCCCCAAATTCCACCAGTGAGAGAACCAGTGTTGCAGTCAAAGATTAAACAAGTGTCCCTTCCTCTGTCCTCAATTTCTCTGTGACCTAGAAACTGAAAAATGGCCGGCAGTTCAAGTCCGTTCCAAAGTGGTAGTAGATCTGGTTACTGCTGTTGCCTCTTTCAGAGATCTAATAATGCAGTCTTCATAGATTGCAAGTGTAAAGCACTGATATCTCAACAACCTTCTTTCTGTCTTTTGTCTAGATTTTGCTGTGCTTAAAAATGGCTCATGCATTGGCCGGGAATAAAACCCGGGCCTCCCGCGTGGCAGGCGAGAATTCTCCCACTGAACCACCAATGCTCTACTTTTGTGACTTTTGACTCCCCAAATTCCACCAGTGAGAGAACCAGTGTTGCAGTCAAAGATTAAACAAGTGTCCCTTCCTCTGTCCTCAATTTCTCTGTGACCTAGAAACTGAAAAATGGCCGGCAGTTCAAGTCCGTTCCAAAGTGGTAGTAGATCTGGTTACTGCTGTTGCCTCTTTCAGAGATCTAATAATGCAGTCTTCATAGATTGCAAGTGTAAAGCACTGATATCTCAACAACCTTCTTTCTGTCTTTTGTCTAGATTTAGCTGTGCTTAAAAATGGCTCATGCATTGGCCGGGAATCGAACACGGGCCTCCCGCGTGGCAGGCGAGAATTCTACCACTGAACCACCAATGCTCTACTTTTGTGACTTTTGACTCCCCAAATTCCACCAGTGAGAGAACCAGTGTTGCAGTCAAAGATTAAACAAGTGTCCCTTCCTCTGTCCTCAATTTCTCTGTGACCTAGAAACTGAAAAATGGCCGGCAGTTCAAGTCCGTTCCAAAGTGGTAGTAGATCTGGTTACTGCGGTTGCCTCTTTCAGAGATCTAATAATGCAGTCTTCATAGATTGCAAGTGTAAAGCACTGATATCTCAACAACCTTCTTTCTGTCTTTTGTCTAGATTTTGCTGTGCTTAAAAATGGCTCATGCATTGGCCGGGAATCGAACCCGGGCTTCCCGCGTGGCAGGCGAGAATTCTACGACTGAACCACCAATGCTCTACTTTTGTGACTTTTGACTCCCCAAATTCCACCAGTGAGAGAACCAGTGTTGCAGTCAAAGATTAAACAAGTGTCCCTTCCTCTGTCCTCAATTTCTCTGTGACCTAGAAACTGAAAAATGGCCAGCAGTTCAAGTCCGTTCCAAAGTGGTAGTAGATCTGGTTACTGCTGTTGCCTCTTTCAGATATCTAATAATGCAGTCTTCATAGATTGCAAGTGTAAAGCACTGATATGTCAACAACCTTCTTTCTGTCTTTTGTCTAGATTTTGCTGTGCTTAAAAATGGCTCAAGCATTGGCCGGGAATCGAACACGGGCCTCCCGCGTGACAGGCGAGAATTCTACCACTGAACGACCAATGCTCTACTTTTGTGACTTTTGACTCCCCAAATTCCACCAGTGAGAGAACCAGTGTTGCAGTCAAAGATTAAACAAGTGTCCCTTCCTCTGTCCTCAATTTCTCTGTGACCTAGAAACTGAAAAATGGCCGGCAGTTCAAGTCCGTTCCAAAGTGGTAGTAGATCTGGTTACTGCGGTTGCCTCTTTCAGAGATCTAATAATGCAGTCTTCATAGATTGCAAGTGTAAAGCACTGATATCTCAACAACCTTCTTTCTGTCTTTTGTCTAGATTTTGCTGTGCTTAAAAATGGCTCATGCATTGGCCGGGAATCGAACCCGGGCCTCCTGCGTGGCAGGCGAGAATTCTACCACTGAACCACCAATGCTCTACTTTTGTGACTTTTGACTCCCCAAATTCCACCAGTGAGAGAACCAGTGTTGCAGTCAAAGATTAAACAAGTGTCCCTTCCTCTGTCCTCAATTTCTCTGTGACCTAGAAACTGAAAAATGGCCGGCAGTTCAAGTCCGTTCCAAAGTGGTAGTAGATCTGGTTACTGCTGTTGCCTCTTTCAGAGATCTAATAATGCAGTCTTCATAGATTGCAAGTGTAAAGCACTGATATCTCAACAACCTTCTTTCTGTCTTTTGTCTAGATTTTGCTGTGCTTAAAAATGGCTCATGCATTGGCCGGGAATAAAACCCGGGCCTCCCGCGTGGCAGGCGAGAATTCTCCCACTGAACCACCAATGCTCTACTTTTGTGACTTTTGACTCCCCAAATTCCACCAGTGAGAGAACCAGTGTTGCAGTCAAAGATTAAACAAGTGTCCCTTCCTCTGTCCTCAATTTCTCTGTGACGTAGAAACTGAAAAATGGCCAGCAGTTCAAGTCCGTTCCAAAGTGGTAGTAGATCTGGTTACTGCTGTTGCCTCTTTCAGAGATCTAATAATGCAGTCTTCATAGATTGCAAGTGTAAAGCACTGATATCTCAACAACCTTCTTTCTGTCTTTTGTCTAGATTTTGCTGTGCTTAAAAATGGCTCATGCATTGGCCGGGAATCGAACCCGGGCTTCCCGCGTGGCAGGCGAGAATTCTACGACTGAACCACCAATGCTCTACTTTTGTGACTTTTGACTCCCCAAATTCCACCAGTGAGAGAACCAGTGTTGCAGTCAAAGATTAAACAAGTGTCCCTTCCTCTGTCCTCAATTTCTCTGTGACGTAGAAACTGAAAAATGGCCAGCAGTTCAAGTCCGTTCCAAAGTGGTAGTAGATCTGGTTACTGCTGTTGCCTCTTTCAGAGATCTAATAATGCAGTCTTCATAGATTGCAAGTGTAAAGCACTGATATGTCAACAACCTTCTTTCTGTCTTTTGTCTAGATTTTGCTGTGCTTAAAAATGGCTCAAGCATTGGCCGGGAATCGAACACGGGCCTCCCGCGTGGCAGGCGAGAATTCTACCACTGAACGACCAATGCTCTACTTTTGTGACTTTTGACTCCCCAAATTCCACCAGTGAGAGAACCAGTGTTGCAGTCAAAGATTAAACAAGTGTCCCTTCCTCTGTCCTCAATTTCTCTGTGACCTAGAAACTGAAAAATGGCCGGCAGTTCAAGTCCGTTCCAAAGTGGTAGTAGATCTGGTTACTGCGGTTTCCTCTTTCAGAGATCTAATAATGCAGTCTTCATAGATTGCAAGTGTAAAGCACTGATATATCAACAACCTTCTTTCTGTCTTTTGTCTAGATTTTGCTGTGCTTAAAAATGGCTCATGCATTGGCCGGGAATCGAACCCGGGCCTCCTGCGTGGCAGGCGAGAATTCTACCACTGAACCACCAATGCTCTACTTTTGTGACTTTTGACTCCCCAAATTCCACCAGTGAGAGAACCAGTGTTGCAGTCAAAGATTAAACAAGTGTCCCTTCCTCTGTCCTCAATTTCTCTGTGACCTAGAAACTGAAAAATGGCCGGCAGTTCAAGTCCGTTCCAAAGTGGTAGTAGATCTGGTTACTGCTGTTGCCTCTTTCAGAGATCTAATAATGCAGTCTTCATAGATTGCAAGTGTAAAGCACTGATATCTCAACAACCTTCTTTCTGTCTTTTGTCTAGATTTTGCTGTGCTTAAAAATGGCTCATGCATTGGCCGGGAATAAAACCCGGGCCTCCCGCGTGGCAGGCGAGAATTCTCCCACTGAACCACCAATGCTCTACTTTTGTGACTTTTGACTCCCCAAATTCCACCAGTGAGAGAACCAGTGTTGCAGTCAAAGATTAAACAAGTGTCCCTTCCTCTGTCCTCAATTTCTCTGTGACCTAGAAACTGAAAAATGGCCGGCAGTTCAAGTCCGTTCCAAAGTGGTAGTAGATCTGGTTACTGCTGTTGCCTCTTTCAGAGATCTAATAATGCAGTCTTCATAGATTGCAAGTGTAAAGCACTGATATCTCAACAACCTTCTTTCTGTCTTTTGTCTAGATTTAGCTGTGCTTAAAAATGGCTCATGCATTGGCCGGGAATCGAACACGGGCCTCCCGCGTGGCAGGCGAGAATTCTACCACTGAACCACCAATGCTCTACTTTTGTGACTTTTGACTCCCCAAATTCCACCAGTGAGAGAACCAGTGTTGCAGTCAAAGATTAAACAAGTGTCCCTTCCTCTGTCCTCAATTTCTCTGTGACCTAGAAACTGAAAAATGGCCGGCAGTTCAAGTCCGTTCCAAAGTGGTAGTAGATCTGGTTACTGCGGTTGCCTCTTTCAGAGATCTAATAATGCAGTCTTCATAGATTGCAAGTGTAAAGCACTGATATCTCAACAACCTTCTTTCTGTCTTTTGTCTAGATTTTGCTGTGCTTAAAAATGGCTCATGCATTGGCCGGGAATCGAACCCGGGCTTCCCGCGTGGCAGGCGAGAATTCTACGACTGAACCACCAATGCTCTACTTTTGTGACTTTTGACTCCCCAAATTCCACCAGTGAGAGAACCAGTGTTGCAGTCAAAGATTAAACAAGTGTCCCTTCCTCTGTCCTCAATTTCTCTGTGACCTAGAAACTGAAAAATGGCCAGCAGTTCAAGTCCGTTCCAAAGTGGTAGTAGATCTGGTTACTGCTGTTGCCTCTTTCAGATATCTAATAATGCAGTCTTCATAGATTGCAAGTGTAAAGCACTGATATGTCAACAACCTTCTTTCTGTCTTTTGTCTAGATTTTGCTGTGCTTAAAAATGGCTCAAGCATTGGCCGGGAATCGAACACGGGCCTCCCGCGTGACAGGCGAGAATTCTACCACTGAACGACCAATGCTCTACTTTTGTGACTTTTGACTCCCCAAATTCCACCAGTGAGAGAACCAGTGTTGCAGTCAAAGATTAAACAAGTGTCCCTTCCTCTGTCCTCAATTTCTCTGTGACCTAGAAACTGAAAAATGGCCGGCAGTTCAAGTCCGTTCCAAAGTGGTAGTAGATCTGGTTACTGCGGTTGCCTCTTTCAGAGATCTAATAATGCAGTCTTCATAGATTGCAAGTGTAAAGCACTGATATCTCAACAACCTTCTTTCTGTCTTTTGTCTAGATTTTGCTGTGCTTAAAAATGGCTCATGCATTGGCCGGGAATCGAACCCGGGCCTCCTGCGTGGCAGGCGAGAATTCTACCACTGAACCACCAATGCTCTACTTTTGTGACTTTTGACTCCCCAAATTCCACCAGTGAGAGAACCAGTGTTGCAGTCAAAGATTAAACAAGTGTCCCTTCCTCTGTCCTCAATTTCTCTGTGACCTAGAAACTGAAAAATGGCCGGCAGTTCAAGTCCGTTCCAAAGTGGTAGTAGATCTGGTTACTGCTGTTGCCTCTTTCAGAGATCTAATAATGCAGTCTTCATAGATTGCAAGTGTAAAGCACTGATATCTCAACAACCTTCTTTCTGTCTTTTGTCTAGATTTTGCTGTGCTTAAAAATGGCTCATGCATTGGCCGGGAATAAAACCCGGGCCTCCCGCGTGGCAGGCGAGAATTCTCCCACTGAACCACCAATGCTCTACTTTTGTGACTTTTGACTCCCCAAATTCCACCAGTGAGAGAACCAGTGTTGCAGTCAAAGATTAAACAAGTGTCCCTTCCTCTGTCCTCAATTTCTCTGTGACCTAGAAACTGAAAAATGGCCGGCAGTTCAAGTCCGTTCCAAAGTGGTAGTAGATCTGGTTACTGCTGTTGCCTCTTTCAGAGATCTAATAATGCAGTCTTCATAGATTGCAAGTGTAAAGCACTGATATCTCAACAACCTTCTTTCTGTCTTTTGTCTAGATTTTGCTGTGCTTAAAAATGGCTCATGCATTGGCCGGGAATAAAACCCGGGCCTCCCGCGTGGCAGGCGAGAATTCTCCCACTGAACCACCAATGCTCTACTTTTGTGACTTTTGACTCCCCAAATTCCACCAGTGAGAGAACCAGTGTTGCAGTCAAAGATTAAACAAGTGTCCCTTCCTCTGTCCTCAATTTCTCTGTGACCTAGAAACTGAAAAATGGCCAGCAGTTCAAGTCCGTTCCAAAGTGGTAGTAGATCTGGTTACTGCTGTTGCCTCTTTCAGATATCTAATAATGCAGTCTTCATAGATTGCAAGTGTAAAGCACTGATATGTCAACAACCTTCTTTCTGTCTTTTGTCTAGATTTTGCTGTGCTTAAAAATGGCTCATGCATTGGCCGGGAATCGAACACGGGCTTCCCGCGTGGCAGGTGAGAATTCTACGACTGAACCACCAATGCTCTACTTTTGTGACTTTTGACTCCCCAAATTCCACCAGTGAGAGAACCAGTGTTGCAGTCAAAGATTAAACAAGTGTCCCTTCCTCTGTCCTCAATTTCTCTGTGACGTAGAAACTGAAAAATGGCCAGCAGTTCAAGTCCGTTCCAAAGTGGTAGTAGATCTGGTTACTGCTGTTGCCTCTTTCAGAGATCTAATAATGCAGTCTTCATAGATTGCAAGTGTAAAGCACTGATATGTCAACAACCTTCTTTCTGTCTTTTGTCTAGATTTTGCTGTGCTTAAAAATGGCTCAAGCATTGGCCGGGAATCGAACACGGGCCTCCCGCGTGGCAGGCGAGAATTCTACCACTGAACGACCAATGCTCTACTTTTGTGACTTTTGACTCCCCAAATTCCACCAGTGAGAGAACCAGTGTTGCAGTCAAAGATTAAACAAGTGTCCCTTCCTCTGTCCTCAATTTCTCTGTGACCTAGAAACTGAAAAATGGCCGGCAGTTCAAGTCCGTTCCAAAGTGGTAGTAGATCTGGTTACTGCGGTTTCCTCTTTCAGAGATCTAATAATGCAGTCTTCATAGATTGCAAGTGTAAAGCACTGATATATCAACAACCTTCTTTCTGTCTTTTGTCTAGATTTTGCTGTGCTTAAAAATGGCTCATGCATTGGCCGGGAATCGAACCCGGGCCTCCTGCGTGGCAGGCGAGAATTCTACCACTGAACCACCAATGCTCTACTTTTGTGACTTTTGACTCCCCAAATTCCACCAGTGAGAGAACCAGTGTTGCAGTCAAAGATTAAACAAGTGTCCCTTCCTCTGTCCTCAATTTCTCTGTGACCTAGAAACTGAAAAATGGCCGGCAGTTCAAGTCCGTTCCAAAGTGGTAGTAGATCTGGTTACTGCTGTTGCCTCTTTCAGAGATCTAATAATGCAGTCTTCATAGATTGCAAGTGTAAAGCACTGATATCTCAACAACCTTCTTTCTGTCTTTTGTCTAGATTTTGCTGTGCTTAAAAATGGCTCATGCATTGGCCGGGAATAAAACCCGGGCCTCCCGCGTGGCAGGCGAGAATTCTCCCACTGAACCACCAATGCTCTACTTTTGTGACTTTTGACTCCCCAAATTCCACCAGTGAGAGAACCAGTGTTGCAGTCAAAGATTAAACAAGTGTCCCTTCCTCTGTCCTCAATTTCTCTGTGACCTAGAAACTGAAAAATGGCCGGCAGTTCAAGTCCGTTCCAAAGTGGTAGTAGATCTGGTTACTGCTGTTGCCTCTTTCAGAGATCTAATAATGCAGTCTTCATAGATTGCAAGTGTAAAGCACTGATATCTCAACAACCTTCTTTCTGTCTTTTGTCTAGATTTAGCTGTGCTTAAAAATGGCTCATGCATTGGCCGGGAATCGAACACGGGCCTCCCGCGTGGCAGGCGAGAATTCTACCACTGAACCACCAATGCTCTACTTTTGTGACTTTTGACTCCCCAAATTCCACCAGTGAGAGAACCAGTGTTGCAGTCAAAGATTAAACAAGTGTCCCTTCCTCTGTCCTCAATTTCTCTGTGACCTAGAAACTGAAAAATGGCCGGCAGTTCAAGTCCGTTCCAAAGTGGTAGTAGATCTGGTTACTGCGGTTGCCTCTTTCAGAGATCTAATAATGCAGTCTTCATAGATTGCAAGTGTAAAGCACTGATATCTCAACAACCTTCTTTCTGTCTTTTGTCTAGATTTTGCTGTGCTTAAAAATGGCTCATGCATTGGCCGGGAATCGAACCCGGGCTTCCCGCGTGGCAGGCGAGAATTCTACGACTGAACCACCAATGCTCTACTTTTGTGACTTTTGACTCCCCAAATTCCACCAGTGAGAGAACCAGTGTTGCAGTCAAAGATTAAACAAGTGTCCCTTCCTCTGTCCTCAATTTCTCTGTGACCTAGAAACTGAAAAATGGCCAGCAGTTCAAGTCCGTTCCAAAGTGGTAGTAGATCTGGTTACTGCTGTTGCCTCTTTCAGATATCTAATAATGCAGTCTTCATAGATTGCAAGTGTAAAGCACTGATATGTCAACAACCTTCTTTCTGTCTTTTGTCTAGATTTTGCTGTGCTTAAAAATGGCTCAAGCATTGGCCGGGAATCGAACACGGGCCTCCCGCGTGACAGGCGAGAATTCTACCACTGAACGACCAATGCTCTACTTTTGTGACTTTTGACTCCCCAAATTCCACCAGTGAGAGAACCAGTGTTGCAGTCAAAGATTAAACAAGTGTCCCTTCCTCTGTCCTCAATTTCTCTGTGACCTAGAAACTGAAAAATGGCCGGCAGTTCAAGTCCGTTCCAAAGTGGTAGTAGATCTGGTTACTGCGGTTGCCTCTTTCAGAGATCTAATAATGCAGTCTTCATAGATTGCAAGTGTAAAGCACTGATATCTCAACAACCTTCTTTCTGTCTTTTGTCTAGATTTTGCTGTGCTTAAAAATGGCTCATGCATTGGCCGGGAATAAAACCCGGGCCTCCCGCGTGGCAGGCGAGAATTCTCCCACTGAACCACCAATGCTCTACTTTTGTGACTTTTGACTCCCCAAATTCCACCAGTGAGAGAACCAGTGTTGCAGTCAAAGATTAAACAAGTGTCCCTTCCTCTGTCCTCAATTTCTCTGTGACCTAGAAACTGAAAAATGGCCGGCAGTTCAAGTCCGTTCCAAAGTGGTAGTAGATCTGGTTACTGCTGTTGCCTCTTTCAGAGATCTAATAATGCAGTCTTCATAGATTGCAAGTGTAAAGCACTGATATCTCAACAACCTTCTTTCTGTCTTTTGTCTAGATTTTGCTGTGCTTAAAAATGGCTCATGCATTGGCCGGGAATAAAACCCGGGCCTCCCGCGTGGCAGGCGAGAATTCTCCCACTGAACCACCAATGCTCTACTTTTGTGACTTTTGACTCCCCAAATTCCACCAGTGAGAGAACCAGTGTTGTAGTCAAAGATTAAACAAGTGTCCCTTCCTCTGTCCTCAATTTCTCTGTGACCTAGAAACTGAAAAATGGCCGGCAGTTCAAGTCCGTTCCAAAGTGGTAGTAGATGTGGTAACTGCTGTTGCCTCTTTCAGAGATCTAATAATGCAGTCTTCATAGATTGCAAGTGTAAAGCACTGATATCTCAACAACCTTCTTTCTGTCTTTTGTCTAGATTTTGCTGTGCTTAAAAATGGCTCATGCATTGGCCGGGAATCGAACCCGGGCCTCCTGCGTGGCAGGCGAGAATTCTACCACTGAACCACCAATGCTCTACTTTTGTGACTTTTGACTCCCCAAATTCCACCAGTGAGAGAACCAGTGTTGCAGTCAAAGATTAAACAAGTGTCCCTTCCTCTGTCCTCAATTTCTCTGTGACCTAGAAACTGAAAAATGGCCGGCAGTTCAAGTCCGTTCCAAAGTGGTAGTAGATCTGGTTACTGCTGTTGCCTCTTTCAGAGATCTAATAATGCAGTCTTCATAGATTGCAAGTGTAAAGCACTGATATCTCAACAACCTTCTTTCTGTCTTTTGTCTAGATTTAGCTGTGCTTAAAAATGGCTCATGCATTGGCCGGGAATCGAACACGGGCCTCCCGCGTGGCAGGCGAGAATTCTACCACTGAACCACCAATGCTCTACTTTTGTGACTTTTGAC
This sequence comes from Notolepis coatsorum, assembly GCF_963971535.1. Lineage (NCBI taxonomy): Eukaryota > Metazoa > Chordata > Actinopteri > Aulopiformes > Paralepididae > Notolepis > Notolepis coatsorum. Next base: position 231,203 of record NC_140169.1, on the reverse strand, counting down.
TCCCCAAATTCCACCAGTGAGAGAACCAGTGTTGCAGTCAAAGATTAAACAAGTGTCCCTTCCTCTGTCCTCAATTTCTCTGTGACCTAGAAACTGAAAAATGGCCGGCAGTTCAAGTCCGTTCCAAAGTGGTAGTAGATCTGGTTACTGCGGTTGCCTCTTTCAGAGATCTAATAATGCAGTCTTCATAGATTGCAAGTGTAAAGCACTGATATCTCAACAACCTTCTTTCTGTCTTTTGTCTAGATTTTGCTGTGCTTAAAAATGGCTCATGCATTGGCCGGGAATCGAACCCGGGCTTCCCGCGTGGCAGGCGAGAATTCTACCACTGAACCACCAATGCTCTACTTTTGTGACTTTTGACTCCCCAAATTCCACCAGTGAGAGAACCAGTGTTGCAGTCAAAGATTAAACAAGTGTCCCTTCCTCTGTCCTCAATTTCTCTGTGACCTAGAAACTGAAAAATGGCCAGCAGTTCAAGTCCGTTCCAAAGTGGTAGTAGATCTGGTTACTGCTGTTGCCTCTTTCAGAGATCTAATAATGCAGTCTTCATAGATTGCAAGTGTAAAGCACTGATATGTCAACAACCTTCTTTCTGTCTTTTGTCTAGATTTTGCTGTGCTTAAAAATGGCTCAAGCATTGGCCGGGAATCGAACACGGGCCTCCCGCGTGGCAGGCGAGAATTCTACCACTGAACGACCAATGCTCTACTTTTGTGACTTTTGACTCCCCAAATTCCACCAGTGAGAGAACCAGTGTTGCAGTCAAAGATTAAACAAGTGTCCCTTCCTCTGTCCTCAATTTCTCTGTGACCTAGAAACTGAAAAATGGCCAGCAGTTCAAGTCCGTTCCAAAGTGGTAGTAGATCTGGTTACTGCTGTTGCCTCTTTCAGAGATCTAATAATGCAGTCTTCATAGATTGCAAGTGTAAAGCACTGATATGTCAACAACCTTCTTTCTGTCTTTTGTCTAGATTTTGCTGTGCTTAAAAATGGCTCAAGCATTGGCCGGGAATCGAACACGGGCCTCCCGCGTGGCAGGCGAGAATTCTACCACTGAACGACCAATGCTCTACTTTTGTGACTTTTGACTCCCCAAATTCCACCAGTGAGAGAACCAGTGTTGCAGTCAAAGATTAAACAAGTGTCCCTTCCTCTGTCCTCAATTTCTCTGTGACCTAGAAACTGAAAAATGGCCGGCAGTTCAAGTCCGTTCCAAAGTGGTAGTAGATCTGGTTACTGCGGTTGCCTCTTTCAGAGATCTAATAATGCAGTCTTCATAGATTGCAAGTGTAAAGCACTGATATCTCAACAACCTTCTTTCTGTCTTTTGTCTAGATTTTGCTGTGCTTAAAAATGGCTCATGCATTGGCCGGGAATCGAACCCGGGCCTCCTGCGTGGCAGGCGAGAATTCTACCACTGAACCACCAATGCTCTACTTTTGTGACTTTTGACTCCCCAAATTCCACCAGTGAGAGAACCAGTGTTGCAGTCAAAGATTAAACAAGTGTCCCTTCCTCTGTCCTCAATTTCTCTGTGACCTAGAAACTGAAAAATGGCCGGCAGTTCAAGTCCGTTCCAAAGTGGTAGTAGATCTGGTTACTGCTGTTGCCTCTTTCAGAGATCTAATAATGCAGTCTTCATAGATTGCAAGTGTAAAGCACTGATATCTCAACAACCTTCTTTCTGTCTTTTGTCTAGATTTAGCTGTGCTTAAAAATGGCTCATGCATTGGCCGGGAATCGAACACGGGCCTCCCGCGTGGCAGGCGAGAATTCTACGACTGAACCACCAATGCTCTACTTTTGTGACTTTTGACTCCCCAAATTCCACCAGTGAGAGAACCAGTGTTGCAGTCAAAGATTAAACAAGTGTCCCTTCCTCTGTCCTCAATTTCTCTGTGACCTAGAAACTGAAAAATGGCCGGCAGTTCAAGTCCGTTCCAAAGTGGTAGTAGATCTGGTTACTGCGGTTGCCTCTTTCAGAGATCTAATAATGCAGTCTTCATAGATTGCAAGTGTAAAGCACTGATATCTCAACAACCTTCTTTCTGTCTTTTGTCTAGATTTTGCTGTGCTTAAAAATGGCTCATGCATTGGCCGGGAATCGAACCCGGGCTTCCCGCGTGGCAGGCGAGAATTCTACCACTGAACCACCAATGCTCTACTTTTGTGACTTTTGACTCCCCAAATTCCACCAGTGAGAGAACCAGTGTTGCAGTCAAAGATTAAACAAGTGTCCCTTCCTCTGTCCTCAATTTCTCTGTGACCTAGAAACTGAAAAATGGCCAGCAGTTCAAGTCCGTTCCAAAGTGGTAGTAGATCTGGTTACTGCTGTTGCCTCTTTCAGAGATCTAATAATGCAGTCTTCATAGATTGCAAGTGTAAAGCACTGATATGTCAACAACCTTCTTTCTGTCTTTTGTCTAGATTTTGCTGTGCTTAAAAATGGCTCAAGCATTGGCCGGGAATCGAACACGGGCCTCCCGCGTGGCAGGCGAGAATTCTACCACTGAACGACCAATGCTCTACTTTTGTGACTTTTGACTCCCCAAATTCCACCAGTGAGAGAACCAGTGTTGCAGTCAAAGATTAAACAAGTGTCCCTTCCTCTGTCCTCAATTTCTCTGTGACCTAGAAACTGAAAAATGGCCGGCAGTTCAAGTCCGTTCCAAAGTGGTAGTAGATCTGGTTACTGCGGTTGCCTCTTTCAGAGATCTAATAATGCAGTCTTCATAGATTGCAAGTGTAAAGCACTGATATCTCAACAACCTTCTTTCTGTCTTTTGTCTAGATTTTGCTGTGCTTAAAAATGGCTCATGCATTGGCCGGGAATCGAACCCGGGCCTCCTGCGTGGCAGGCGAGAATTCTACCACTGAACCACCAATGCTCTACTTTTGTGACTTTTGACTCCCCAAATTCCACCAGTGAGAGAACCAGTGTTGCAGTCAAAGATTAAACAAGTGTCCCTTCCTCTGTCCTCAATTTCTCTGTGACCTAGAAACTGAAAAATGGCCGGCAGTTCAAGTCCGTTCCAAAGTGGTAGTAGATCTGGTTACTGCTGTTGCCTCTTTCAGAGATCTAATAATGCAGTCTTCATAGATTGCAAGTGTAAAGCACTGATATCTCAACAACCTTCTTTCTGTCTTTTGTCTAGATTTTGCTGTGCTTAAAAATGGCTCATGCATTGGCCGGGAATAAAACCCGGGCCTCCCGCGTGGCAGGCGAGAATTCTCCCACTGAACCACCAATGCTCTACTTTTGTGACTTTTGACTCCCCAAATTCCACCAGTGAGAGAACCAGTGTTGCAGTCAAAGATTAAACAAGTGTCCCTTCCTCTGTCCTCAATTTCTCTGTGACCTAGAAACTGAAAAATGGCCGGCAGTTCAAGTCCGTTCCAAAGTGGTAGTAGATCTGGTTACTGCTGTTGCCTCTTTCAGAGATCTAATAATGCAGTCTTCATAGATTGCAAGTGTAAAGCACTGATATCTCAACAACCTTCTTTCTGTCTTTTGTCTAGATTTTGCTGTGCTTAAAAATGGCTCATGCATTGGCCGGGAATAAAACCCGGGCCTCCCGCGTGGCAGGCGAGAATTCTCCCACTGAACCACCAATGCTCTACTTTTGTGACTTTTGACTCCCCAAATTCCACCAGTGAGAGAACCAGTGTTGCAGTCAAAGATTAAACAAGTGTCCCTTCCTCTGTCCTCAATTTCTCTGTGACCTAGAAACTGAAAAATGGCCGGCAGTTCAAGTCCATTCCAAAGTGGTAGTAGATCTGGTTACTGCTGTTGCCTCTTTCAGAGATCTAATAATGCAGTCTTCATAGATTGCAAGTGTAAAGCACTGATATCTCAACAACCTTCTTTCTGTCTTTTGTCTAGATTTTGCTGTGCTTAAAAATGGCTCATGCATTGGCCGGGAATCAAACCCAGGCCTCCCGCGTGGCAGGCGAGAATTCTACCACTGAACCACCAATGCTCTACTTTTGTGACTTTTGACTCCCCAAATTCCACCAGTGAGAGAACCAGTGTTGCAGTCAAAGATTAAACAAGTGTCCCTTCCTCTGTCCTCAATTTCTCTGTGACCTAGAAACTGAATAATGGCCGGCAGTTCAAGTCCGTTCCAAAGTGGTAGTAGATCTGGTTACTGCTGTTGCCTCTTTCAGAGATCTAATAATGCAGTCTTCATAGATTGCAAGTGTAAAGCACTGATATCTCAACAACCTTCTTTCTGTCTTTTGTCTAGATTTTGCTGTGCTTAAAAATGGCTCATGCATTGGCCGGGAATCGAACCCGGGCCTCCCGCGTGGCAGGTGAGAATTCTACCACTGAACCACCAATGCTCTACTTTTGTGACTTTTGACTCCCCAAATTCCACCAGTGAGAGAACCAGTGTTGCAGTCAAAGATTAAACAAGTGTCCCTTCCTCTGTCCTCAATTTCTCTGTGACCTAGAAACTGAAAAATGGCCGGCAGTTCAAGTCCGTTCCAAAGTGGTAGTAGATCTGGTTACTGCTGTTGCCTCTTTCAGAGATCTAATAATGCAGTCTTCATAGATTGCAAGTGTAAAGCACTGATATCTCAACAACCTTCTTTCTGTCTTTTGTCTAGATTTTGCTGTGCTTAAAAATGGCTCATGCATTGGCCGGGAATCGAACACGGGCCTCCCGCGTGGCAGGCGAGAATTCTACCACTGAACCACCAATGCTCTACTTTTGTGACTTTTGACTCCCCAAATTCCACCAGTGAGAGAACCAGTGTTGCAGTCAAAGATTAAACAAGTGTCCCTTCCTCTGTCCTCAATTTCTCTGTGACCTAGAAACTGAAAAATGGCCGGCAGTTCAAGTCCGTTCCAAAGTGGTAGTAGATCTGGTTACTGCTGTTGCCTCTTTCAGAGATCTAATAATGCAGTCTTCATAGATTGCAAGTGTAAAGCACTGATATCTCAACAACCTTCTTTCTGTCTTTTGTCTAGATTTTGCTGTGCTTAAAAATGGCTCATGCATTGGCCGGGAATCGAACCCGGGCCTCCCGCGTGGCAGGTGAGAATTCTACCACTGAACCACCAATGCTCTACTTTTGTGACTTTTGACTCCCCAAATTCCACCAGTGAGAGAACCAGTGTTGCAGTCAAAGATTAAACAAGTGTCCCTTCCTCTGTCCTCAATTTCTCTGTGACCTAGAAACTGAAAAATGGCCGGCAGTTCAAGTCCGTTCCAAAGTGGTAGTAGATCTGGTTACTGCTGTTGCCTCTTTCAGAGATCTAATAATGCAGTCTTCATAGATTGCAAGTGTAAAGCACTGATATCTCAACAACCTTCTTTCTGTCTTTTGTCTAGATTTTGCTGTGCTTAAAAATGGCTCATGCATTGGCCGGGAATAAAACCCGGGCCTCCCGCGTGGCAGGCGAGAATTCTCCCACTGAACCACCAATGCTCTACTTTTGTGACTTTTGACTCCCCAAATTCCACCAGTGAGAGAACCAGTGTTGCAGTCAAAGATTAAACAAGTGTCCCTTCCTCTGTCCTCAATTTCTCTGTGACCTAGAAACTGAAAAATGGCCGGCAGTTCAAGTCCATTCCAAAGTGGTAGTAGATCTGGTTACTGCTGTTGCCTCTTTCAGAGATCTAATAATGCAGTCTTCATAGATTGCAAGTGTAAAGCACTGATATCTCAACAACCTTCTTTCTGTCTTTTGTCTAGATTTTGCTGTGCTTAAAAATGGCTCATGCATTGGCCGGGAATCAAACCCAGGCCTCCCGCGTGGCAGGCGAGAATTCTACCACTGAACCACCAATGCTCTACTTTTGTGACTTTTGACTCCCCAAATTCCACCAGTGAGAGAACCAGTGTTGCAGTCAAAGATTAAACAAGTGTCCCTTCCTCTGTCCTCAATTTCTCTGTGACCTAGAAACTGAAAAATGGCCGGCAGTTCAAGTCCGTTCCAAAGTGGTAGTAGATCTGGTTACTGCTGTTGCCTCTTTCAGAGATCTAATAATGCAGTCTTCATAGATTGCAAGTGTAAAGCACTGATATCTCAACAACCTTCTTTCTGTCTTTTGTCTAGATTTTGCTGTGCTTAAAAATGGCTCATGCATTGGCCGGGAATCGAACCCGGGCCTCCCGCGTGGCAGGTGAGAATTCTACCACTGAACCACCAATGCTCTACTTTTGTGACTTTTGACTCCCCAAATTCCACCAGTGAGAGAACCAGTGTTGCAGTCAAAGATTAAACAAGTGTCCCTTCCTCTGTCCTCAATTTCTCTGTGACCTAGAAACTGAAAAATGGCCGGCAGTTCAAGTCCGTTCCAAAGTGGTAGTAGATCTGGTTACTGCTGTTGCCTCTTTCAGAGATCTAATAATGCAGTCTTCATAGATTGCAAGTGTAAAGCACTGATATCTCAACAACCTTCTTTCTGTCTTTTGTCTAGATTTTGCTGTGCTTAAAAATGGCTCATGCATTGGCCGGGAATCGAACACGGGCCTCCCGCGTGGCAGGCGAGAATTCTACCACTGAACCACCAATGCTCTACTTTTGTGACTTTTGACTCCCCAAATTCCACCAGTGAGAGAACCAGTGTTGCAGTCAAAGATTAAACAAGTGTCCCTTCCTCTGTCCTCAATTTCTCTGTGACCTAGAAACTGAAAAATGGCCGGCAGTTCAAGTACGTTCCAAAGTGGTAGTAGATCTGGTTACTGCTGTTGCCTCTTTCAGAGATCTAATAATGCAGTCTTCATAGATTGCAAGTGTAAAGCACTGATATCTCAACAACCTTCTTTCTGTCTTTTGTCTAGATTTTGCTGTGCTTAAAAATGGCTCATGCATTGGCCGGGAATCGAACCCGGGCCTCCCGCGTGGCAGGTGAGAATTCTACCACTGAACCACCAATGCTCTACTTTTGTGACTTTTGACTCCCCAAATTCCACCAGTGAGAGAACCAGTGTTGCAGTCAAAGATTAAACAAGTGTCCCTTCCTCTGTCCTCAATTTCTCTGTGACCTAGAAACTGAAAAATGGCCGGCAGTTCAAGTCCGTTCCAAAGTGGTAGTAGATCTGGTTACTGCTGTTGCCTCTTTCAGAGATCTAATAATGCAGTCTTCATAGATTGCAAGTGTAAAGCACTGATATCTCAACAACCTTCTTTCTGTCTTTTGTCTAGATTTTGCTGTGCTTAAAAATGGCTCATGCATTGGCCGGGAATAAAACCCGGGCCTCCCGCGTGGCAGGCGAGAATTCTCCCACTGAACCACCAATGCTCTACTTTTGTGACTTTTGACTCCCCAAATTCCACCAGTGAGAGAACCAGTGTTGCAGTCAAAGATTAAACAAGTGTCCCTTCCTCTGTCCTCAATTTCTCTGTGACCTAGAAACTGAAAAATGGCCGGCAGTTCAAGTCCGTTCCAAAGTGGTAGTAGATCTGGTTACTGCTGTTGCCTCTTTCAGAGATCTAATAATGCAGTCTTCATAGATTGCAAGTGTAAAGCACTGATATCTCAACAACCTTCTTTCTGTCTTTTGTCTAGATTTTGCTGTGCTTAAAAATGGCTCATGCATTGGCCGGGAATAAAACCCGGGCCTCCCGCGTGGCAGGCGAGAATTCTCCCACTGAACCACCAATGCTCTACTTTTGTGACTTTTGACTCCCCAAATTCCACCAGTGAGAGAACCAGTGTTGCAGTCAAAGATTAAACAAGTGTCCCTTCCTCTGTCCTCAATTTCTCTGTGACCTAGAAACTGAAAAATGGCCGGCAGTTCAAGTCCATTCCAAAGTGGTAGTAGATCTGGTTACTGCTGTTGCCTCTTTCAGAGATCTAATAATGCAGTCTTCATAGATTGCAAGTGTAAAGCACTGATATCTCAACAACCTTCTTTCTGTCTTTTGTCTAGATTTTGCTGTGCTTAAAAATGGCTCATGCATTGGCCGGGAATCAAACCCAGGCCTCCCGCGTGGCAGGCGAGAATTCTACCACTGAACCACCAATGCTCTACTTTTGTGACTTTTGACTCCCCAAATTCCACCAGTGAGAGAACCAGTGTTGCAGTCAAAGATTAAACAAGTGTCCCTTCCTCTGTCCTCAATTTCTCTGTGACCTAGAAACTGAATAATGGCCGGCAGTTCAAGTCCGTTCCAAAGTGGTAGTAGATCTGGTTACTGCTGTTGCCTCTTTCAGAGATCTAATAATGCAGTCTTCATAGATTGCAAGTGTAAAGCACTGATATCTCAACAACCTTCTTTCTGTCTTTTGTCTAGATTTTGCTGTGCTTAAAAATGGCTCATGCATTGGCCGGGAATCGAACCCGGGCCTCCCGCGTGGCAGGTGAGAATTCTACCACTGAACCACCAATGCTCTACTTTTGTGACTTTTGACTCCCCAAATTCCACCAGTGAGAGAACCAGTGTTGCAGTCAAAGATTAAACAAGTGTCCCTTCCTCTGTCCTCAATTTCTCTGTGACCTAGAAACTGAAAAATGGCCGGCAGTTCAAGTCCGTTCCAAAGTGGTAGTAGATCTGGTTACTGCTGTTGCCTCTTTCAGAGATCTAATAATGCAGTCTTCATAGATTGCAAGTGTAAAGCACTGATATCTCAACAACCTTCTTTCTGTCTTTTGTCTAGATTTTGCTGTGCTTAAAAATGGCTCATGCATTGGCCGGGAATCGAACACGGGCCTCCCGCGTGGCAGGCGAGAATTCTACCACTGAACCACCAATGCTCTACTTTTGTGACTTTTGACTCCCCAAATTCCACCAGTGAGAGAACCAGTGTTGCAGTCAAAGATTAAACAAGTGTCCCTTCCTCTGTCCTCAATTTCTCTGTGACCTAGAAACTGAAAAATGGCCGGCAGTTCAAGTCCGTTCCAAAGTGGTAGTAGATCTGGTTACTGCTGTTGCCTCTTTCAGAGATCTAATAATGCAGTCTTCATAGATTGCAAGTGTAAAGCACTGATATCTCAACAACCTTCTTTCTGTCTTTTGTCTAGATTTTGCTGTGCTTAAAAATGGCTCATGCATTGGCCGGGAATCGAACCCGGGCCTCCCGCGTGGCAGGTGAGAATTCTACCACTGAACCACCAATGCTCTACTTTTGTGACTTTTGACTCCCCAAATTCCACCAGTGAGAGAACCAGTGTTGCAGTCAAAGATTAAACAAGTGTCCCTTCCTCTGTCCTCAATTTCTCTGTGACCTAGAAACTGAAAAATGGCCGGCAGTTCAAGTCCGTTCCAAAGTGGTAGTAGATCTGGTTACTGCTGTTGCCTCTTTCAGAGATCTAATAATGCAGTCTTCATAGATTGCAAGTGTAAAGCACTGATATCTCAACAACCTTCTTTCTGTCTTTTGTCTAGATTTTGCTGTGCTTAAAAATGGCTCATGCATTGGCCGGGAATAAAACCCGGGCCTCCCGCGTGGCAGGCGAGAATTCTCCCACTGAACCACCAATGCTCTACTTTTGTGACTTTTGACTCCCCAAATTCCACCAGTGAGAGAACCAGTGTTGCAGTCAAAGATTAAACAAGTGTCCCTTCCTCTGTCCTCAATTTCTCTGTGACCTAGAAACTGAAAAATGGCCGGCAGTTCAAGTCCATTCCAAAGTGGTAGTAGATCTGGTTACTGCTGTTGCCTCTTTCAGAGATCTAATAATGCAGTCTTCATAGATTGCAAGTGTAAAGCACTGATATCTCAACAACCTTCTTTCTGTCTTTTGTCTAGATTTTGCTGTGCTTAAAAATGGCTCATGCATTGGCCGGGAATCAAACCCAGGCCTCCCGCGTGGCAGGCGAGAATTCTACCACTGAACCACCAATGCTCTACTTTTGTGACTTTTGACTCCCCAAATTCCACCAGTGAGAGAACCAGTGTTGCAGTCAAAGATTAAACAAGTGTCCCTTCCTCTGTCCTCAATTTCTCTGTGACCTAGAAACTGAAAAATGGCCGGCAGTTCAAGTCCGTTCCAAAGTGGTAGTAGATCTGGTTACTGCTGTTGCCTCTTTCAGAGATCTAATAATGCAGTCTTCATAGATTGCAAGTGTAAAGCACTGATATCTCAACAACCTTCTTTCTGTCTTTTGTCTAGATTTTGCTGTGCTTAAAAATGGCTCATGCATTGGCCGGGAATCGAACCCGGGCCTCCCGCGTGGCAGGTGAGAATTCTACCACTGAACCACCAATGCTCTACTTTTGTGACTTTTGACTCCCCAAATTCCACCAGTGAGAGAACCAGTGTTGCAGTCAAAGATTAAACAAGTGTCCCTTCCTCTGTCCTCAATTTCTCTGTGACCTAGAAACTGAAAAATGGCCGGCAGTTCAAGTCCGTTCCAAAGTGGTAGTAGATCTGGTTACTGCTGTTGCCTCTTTCAGAGATCTAATAATGCAGTCTTCATAGATTGCAAGTGTAAAGCACTGATATCTCAACAACCTTCTTTCTGTCTTTTGTCTAGATTTTGCTGTGCTTAAAAATGGCTCATGCATTGGCCGGGAATCGAACACGGGCCTCCCGCGTGGCAGGCGAGAATTCTACCACTGAACCACCAATGCTCTACTTTTGTGACTTTTGACTCCCCAAATTCCACCAGTGAGAGAACCAGTGTTGCAGTCAAAGATTAAACAAGTGTCCCTTCCTCTGTCCTCAATTTCTCTGTGACCTAGAAACTGAAAAATGGCCGGCAGTTCAAGTCCGTTCCAAAGTGGTAGTAGATCTGGTTACTGCTGTTGCCTCTTTCAGAGATCTAATAATGCAGTCTTCATAGATTGCAAGTGTAAAGCACTGATATCTCAACAACCTTCTTTCTGTCTTTTGTCTAGATTTTGCTGTGCTTAAAAATGGCTCATGCATTGGCCGGGAATCGAACCCGGGCCTCCCGCGTGGCAGGTGAGAATTCTACCACTGAACCACCAATGCTCTACTTTTGTGACTTTTGACTCCCCAAATTCCACCAGTGAGAGAACCAGTGTTGCAGTCAAAGATTAAACAAGTGTCCCTTCCTCTGTCCTCAATTTCTCTGTGACCTAGAAACTGAAAAATGGCCGGCAGTTCAAGTCCGTTCCAAAGTGGTAGTAGATCTGGTTACTGCTGTTGCCTCTTTCAGAGATCTAATAATGCAGTCTTCATAGATTGCAAGTGTAAAGCACTGATATCTCAACAACCTTCTTTCTGTCTTTTGTCTAGATTTTGCTGTGCTTAAAAATGGCTCATGCATTGGCCGGGAATAAAACCCGGGCCTCCCGCGTGGCAGGCGAGAATTCTCCCACTGAACCACCAATGCTCTACTTTTGTGACTTTTGACTCCCCAAATTCCACCAGTGAGAGAACCAGTGTTGCAGTCAAAGATTAAACAAGTGTCCCTTCCTCTGTCCTCAATTTCTCTGTGACCTAGAAACTGAAAAATGGCCGGCAGTTCAAGTCCATTCCAAAGTGGTAGTAGATCTGGTTACTGCTGTTGCCTCTTTCAGAGATCTAATAATGCAGTCTTCATAGATTGCAAGTGTAAAGCACTGATATCTCAACAACCTTCTTTCTGTCTTTTGTCTAGATTTTGCTGTGCTTAAAAATGGCTCATGCATTGGCCGGGAATCAAACCCAGGCCTCCCGCGTGGCAGGCGAGAATTCTACCACTGAACCACCAATGCTCTACTTTTGTGACTTTTGACTCCCCAAATTCCACCAGTGAGAGAACCAGTGTTGCAGTCAAAGATTAAACAAGTGTCCCTTCCTCTGTCCTCAATTTCTCTGTGACCTAGAAACTGAAAAATGGCCAGCAGTTCAAGTCCGTTCCAAAGTGGTAGTAGATCTGGTTACTGCTGTTGCCTCTTTCAGAGATCTAATAATGCAGTCTTCATAGATTGCAAGTGTAAAGCACTGATATGTCAACAACCTTCTTTCTGTCTTTTGTCTAGATTTTGCTGTGCTTAAAAATGGCTCAAGCATTGGCCGGGAATCGAACACGGGCCTCCCGCGTGGCAGGCGAGAATTCTACCACTGAACGACCAATGCTCTACTTTTGTGACTTTTGACTCCCCAAATTCCACCAGTGAGAGAACCAGTGTTGCAGTCAAAGATTAAACAAGTGTCCCTTCCTCTGTCCTCAATTTCTCTGTGACCTAGAAACTGAAAAATGGCCGGCAGTTCAAGTCCGTTCCAAAGTGGTAGTAGATCTGGTTACTGCGGTTGCCTCTTTCAGAGATCTAATAATGCAGTCTTCATAGATTGCAAGTGTAAAGCACTGATATCTCAACAACCTTCTTTCTGTCTTTTGTCTAGATTTTGCTGTGCTTAAAAATGGCTCATGCATTGGCCGGGAATCGAACCCGGGCCTCCTGCGTGGCAGGCGAGAATTCTACCACTGAACCACCAATGCTCTACTTTTGTGACTTTTGACTCCCCAAATTCCACCAGTGAGAGAACCAGTGTTGCAGTCAAAGATTAAACAAGTGTCCCTTCCTCTGTCCTCAATTTCTCTGTGACCTAGAAACTGAAAAATGGCCGGCAGTTCAAGTCCGTTCCAAAGTGGTAGTAGATCTGGTTACTGCTGTTGCCTCTTTCAGAGATCTAATAATGCAGTCTTCATAGATTGCAAGTGTAAAGCACTGATATCTCAACAACCTTCTTTCTGTCTTTTGTCTAGATTTTGCTGTGCTTAAAAATGGCTCATGCATTGGCCGGGAATAAAACCCGGGCCTCCCGCGTGGCAGGCGAGAATTCTCCCACTGAACCACCAATGCTCTACTTTTGTGACTTTTGACTCCCCAAATTCCACCAGTGAGAGAACCAGTGTTGCAGTCAAAGATTAAACAAGTGTCCCTTCCTCTGTCCTCAATTTCTCTGTGACCTAGAAACTGAAAAATGGCCGGCAGTTCAAGTCCGTTCCAAAGTGGTAGTAGATCTGGTTACTGCTGTTGCCTCTTTCAGAGATCTAATAATGCAGTCTTCATAGATTGCAAGTGTAAAGCACTGATATCTCAACAACCTTCTTTCTGTCTTTTGTCTAGATTTTGCTGTGCTTAAAAATGGCTCATGCATTGGCCGGGAATAAAACCCGGGCCTCCCGCGTGGCAGGCGAGAATTCTCCCACTGAACCACCAATGCTCTACTTTTGTGACTTTTGACTCCCCAAATTCCACCAGTGAGAGAACCAGTGTTGCAGTCAAAGATTAAACAAGTGTCCCTTCCTCTGTCCTCAATTTCTCTGTGACCTAGAAACTGAAAAATGGCCGGCAGTTCAAGTCCATTCCAAAGTGGTAGTAGATCTGGTTACTGCTGTTGCCTCTTTCAGAGATCTAATAATGCAGTCTTCATAGATTGCAAGTGTAAAGCACTGATATCTCAACAACCTTCTTTCTGTCTTTTGTCTAGATTTTGCTGTGCTTAAAAATGGCTCATGCATTGGCCGGGAATCAAACCCAGGCCTCCCGCGTGGCAGGCGAGAATTCTACCACTGAACCACCAATGCTCTACTTTTGTGACTTTTGACTCCCCAAATTCCACCAGTGAGAGAACCAGTGTTGCAGTCAAAGATTAAACAAGTGTCCCTTCCTCTGTCCTCAATTTCTCTGTGACCTAGAAACTGAAAAATGGCCGGCAGTTCAAGTCCGTTCCAAAGTGGTAGTAGATCTGGTTACTGCTGTTGCCTCTTTCAGAGATCTAATAATGCAGTCTTCATAGATTGCAAGTGTAAAGCACTGATATCTCAACAACCTTCTTTCTGTCTTTTGTCTAGATTTTGCTGTGCTTAAAAATGGCTCATGCATTGGCCGGGAATCGAACCCGGGCCTCCCGCGTGGCAGGTGAGAATTCTACCACTGAACCACCAATGCTCTACTTTTGTGACTTTTGACTCCCCAAATTCCACCAGTGAGAGAACCAGTGTTGCAGTCAAAGATTAAACAAGTGTCCCTTCCTCTGTCCTCAATTTCTCTGTGACCTAGAAACTGAAAAATGGCCGGCAGTTCAAGTCCGTTCCAAAGTGGTAGTAGATCTGGTTACTGCTGTTGCCTCTTTCAGAGATCTAATAATGCAGTCTTCATAGATTGCAAGTGTAAAGCACTGATATCTCAACAACCTTCTTTCTGTCTTTTGTCTAGATTTTGCTGTGCTTAAAAATGGCTCATGCATTGGCCGGGAATCGAACCCGGGCCTCCCGCGTGGCAGGTGAGAATTCTACCACTGAACCACCAATGCTCTACTTTTGTGACTTTTGACTCCCCAAATTCCACCAGTGAGAGAACCAGTGTTGCAGTCAAAGATTAAACAAGTGTCCCTTCCTCTGTCCTCAATTTCTCTGTGACCTAGAAACTGAAAAATGGCCGGCAGTTCAAGTCCGTTCCAAAGTGGTAGTAGATCTGGTTACTGCTGTTGCCTCTTTCAGAGATCTAATAATGCAGTCTTCATAGATTGCAAGTGTAAAGCACTGATATCTCAACAACCTTCTTTCTGTCTTTTGTCTAGATTTTGCTGTGCTTAAAAATGGCTCATGCATTGGCCGGGAATAAAACCCGGGCCTCCCGCGTGGCAGGCGAGAATTCTCCCACTGAACCACCAATGCTCTACTTTTGTGACTTTTGACTCCCCAAATTCCACCAGTGAGAGAACCAGTGTTGCAGTCAAAGATTAAACAAGTGTCCCTTCCTCTGTCCTCAATTTCTCTGTGACCTAGAAACTGAAAAATGGCCGGCAGTTCAAGTCCGTTCCAAAGTGGTAGTAGATCTGGTTACTGCTGTTGCCTCTTTCAGAGATCTAATAATGCAGTCTTCATAGATTGCAAGTGTAAAGCACTGATATCTCAACAACCTTCTTTCTGTCTTTTGTCTAGATTTTGCTGTGCTTAAAAATGGCTCATGCATTGGCCGGGAATCGAACCCGGGCCTCCCGCGTGGCAGGCGAGAATTCTACCACTGAACCACCAATGCTCTACTTTTGTGACTTTTGACTCCCCAAATTCCACCATTGAGAGAACCAGTGTTGCAGTCAAAGATTAAACAAGTGTCCCTTCCTCTGTCCTCAATTTCTCTGTGACCTAGAAACTGAAAAATGGCCGGCAGTTCAAGTCCGTTCCAAAGTGGTAGTAGATCTGGTTACTGCTGTTGCCTCTTTCAGAGATCTAATAATGCAGTCTTCATAGATTGCAAGTGTAAAGCACTGATATCTCAACAACCTTCTTTCTGTCTTTTGTCTAGATTTTGCTGTGCTTAAAAATGGCTCATGCATTGGCCGGGAATCGAACCCGGGCCTCCTGCGTGGCAAGTGAGAATTCTACCACTGAACCACCAATGCTCTACTTTTGTGACTTTTGACTCCCCAAATTCCACCAGTGAGAGAACCAGTGTTGCAGTCAAAGATTAAACAAGTGTCCCTTCCTCTGTCCTCAATTTCTCTGTGACCTAGAAACTGAAAAATGGCCGGCAGTTCAAGTCCGTTCCAAAGTGGTAGTAGATCTGGTTACTGCTGTTGCCTCTTTCAGAGATCTAATAATGCAGTCTTCATAGATTGCAAGTGTAAAGCACTGATATCTCAACAACCTTCTTTCTGTCTTTTGTCTAGATTTTGCTGTGCTTAAAAATGGCTCATGCATTGGCCAGGAATCGAACCCAGGCCTCCCGCGTGGCAGGCGAGAATTCTACCACTGAACCACCAATGCTCTACTTTTTTTTGACTTTTGACTCCCCAAATTCCACCAGTGAGAGAACCAGTGTTGCAGTCAAAGATTAAACAAGTGTCCCTTCCTCTGTCCTCAATTTCTCTGTGACCTAGAAACTGAAAAATGGCCGGCAGTTCAAGTCCGTTCCAAAGTGGTAGTAGATCTGGTTACTGCGGTTGCCTCTTTCAGAGATCTAATAATGCAGTCTTCATAGATTGCAAGTGTAAAGCACTGATATCTCAACAACCTTCTTTCTGTCTTTTGTCTAGATTTTGCTGTGCTTAAAAATGGCTCATGCATTGGCCGGGAATCGAACCCGGGCCTCCTGCGTGGCAGGCGAGAATTCTACCACTGAACCACCAATGCTCTACTTTTGTGACTTTTGACTCCCCAAATTCCACCAGTGAGAGAACCAGTGTTGCAGTCAAAGATTAAACAAGTGTCCCTTCCTCTGTCCTCAATTTCTCTGTGACCTAGAAACTGAAAAATGGCCGGCAGTTCAAGTCCGTTCCAAAGTGGTAGTAGATCTGGTTACTGCTGTTGCCTCTTTCAGAGATCGAATAATGCAGTCTTCATAGATTGCAAGTGTAAAGCACTGATATCTCAACAACCTTCTTTCTGTCTTTTGTCTAGATTTTGCTGTGCTTAAAAATGGCTCATGCATTGGCCGGGAATCGAACCCGGGCCTCCCGCGTGGCAGGCGAGAATTCTACCACTGAACCACCAATGCTCTACTTTTGTGACTTTTGACTCCCCAAATTCCACCAGTGAGAGAACCAGTGTTGCAGTCAAAGATTAAACAAGTGTCCCTTCCTCTGTCCTCAATTTCTCTGTGACCTAGAAACTGAAAAATGGCCGGCAGTTCAAGTCCGTTCCAAAGTGGTAGTAGATCTTGTTACTGCTGTTGCCTCTTTCAGAGATCTAATAATGCAGTCTTCATAGATTGCAAGTGTAAAGCACTGATATCTCAACAACCTTCTTTCTGTCTTTTGTCTAGATTTTGCTGTGCTTAAATATGGCTCATGCATTGGCCGGGAATCGAACCCGGGCCTCCTGCGTGGCAGGCGAGAATTCTACCACTGAACCACCAATGCTCTACTTTTGTGACTTTTGACTCCCCAAATTCCACCAGTGAGAGAACCAGTGTTGCAGTCAAAGATTAAACAAGTGTCCCTTCCTCTGTCCTCAATTTCTCTGTGACCTAGAAACTGAAAAATGGCCGGCAGTTCAAGTCCGTTCCAAAGTGGTAGTAGATCTGGTTACTGCTGTTGCCTCTTTCAGAGATCTAATAATGCAGTCTTCATAGATTGCAAGTGTAAAGCACTGATATCTCAACAACCTTCTTTCTGTCTTTTGTCTAGATTTTGCTGTGCTTAAAAATGGCTCATGCATTGGCCGGGAATCGAACCCGGGCCTCCCGCGTGGCAGGCGAGAATTCTACCACTGAACCACCAATGCTCTACTTTTGTGACTTTTGACTCCCCAAATTCCACCAGTGAGAGAACCAGTGTTGCAGTCAAAGATTAAACAAGTGTCCCTTCCTCTGTCCTCAATTTCTCTGTGACCTAGAAACTGAAAAATGGCCGGCAGTTCAAGTCCGTTCCAAAGTGGTAGTAGATCTGGTTACTGCTGTTGCCTCTTTCAGAGATCTAATAATGCAGTCTTCATAGATTGCAAGTGTAAAGCACTGATATCTCAACAACCTTCTTTCTGTCTTTTGTCTAGATTTTGCTGTGCTTAAAAATGGCTCATGCATTGGCCGGGAATCGAACCCGGGCCTCCCGCGTGGCAGGCGAGAATTCTACCACTGAACGACCAATGCTCTACTTTTGTGACTTTTGACTCCCCAAATTCCACCAGTGAGAGAACCAGTGTTGCAGTCAAAGATTAAACAAGTGTCCCTTCCTCTGTCCTCAATTTCTCTGTGACCTAGAAACTGAAAAATGGCCGGCAGTTCAAGTCCGTTCCAAAGTGGTAGTAGATCTGGTTACTGCGGTTGCCTCTTTCAGAGATCTAATAATGCAGTCTTCATAGATTGCAAATGTAAAGCACTGATATCTCAACAACCTTCTTTCTGTCTTTTGTCTAGATTTTGCTGTGCTTAAAAATGGCTCATGCATTGGCCGGGAATCGAACCCGGGCCTCCCGCGTGGCAGGCGAGAATTCTACCACTGAACGACCAATGCTCTACTTTTGTGACTTTTGACTCCCCAAATTCCACCAGTGAAAGAACCAGTGTTGCAGTCAAAGATTAAACAAGTGTCCCTTCCTCTGTCCTCAATTTCTCTGTGACCTAGAAACTGAAAAATGGCCGGCAGTTCAAGTCCGTTCCAAAGTGGTAGTAGATCTGGTTACTGCTGTTGCCTCTTTCAGAGATCGAATAATGCAGTCTTCATAGATTGCAAGTGTAAAGCACTGATATCTCAACAACCTTCTTTCTGTCTTTTGTCTAGATTTTGCTGTGCTTAAAAATGGCTCATGCATTGGCCGGGAATCGAACCCGGGCCTCCCGCGTGGCAGGCGAGAATTCTACCACTGAACCACCAATGCTCTGCTTTTGTGACTTTTGACTCCCCAAATTCCACCAGTGAGAGAACCAGTGTTGCAGTCAAAGATTAAACAAGTGTCCCTTCCTCTGTCCTCAATTTCTCTGTGACCTAGAAACTGAAAAATGGCCGGCAGTTCAAGTCCGTTCCAAAGTGGTAGTAGATCTGGTTACTGCTGTTGCCTCTTTCAGAGATCTAAAAATGCAGTCTTCATAGATTGCAAGTGTAAAGCACTGATATCTCAACAACCTTCTTTCTGTCTTTTGTCTAGATTTTGCTGTGCTTAAAAATGGCTCATGCATTGGCCGGGAATCGAACCCGGGCCTCCCGCGTGGCAGGCGAGAATTCTACCACTGAACCACCAATGCTCTACTTCTGTGACTTTTGACTCCCCAAATTCCACCAGTGAGAGAACCAGTGTTGCAGTCAAAGATTAAACAAGTGTCCCTTCCTCTGTCCTCAATTTCTCTGTGACCTAGAAACTGAAAAATGGCCGGCAGTTCAAGTCCGTTCCAAAGTGGTAGTAGATCTGGTTACTGCTGTTGCCTCTTTCAGAGATCTAATAATGCAGTCTTCATAGATTGCAAGTGTAAAGCACTGATATCTCAACAACCTTCTTTCTGTCTTTTGTCTAGATTTTGCTGTGCTTAAAAATGGCTCATGCATTGGCCGGGAATCGAACACGGGCCTCCCGCGTGGCAGGCGAGAATTCTACCACTGAACCACCAATGCTCTACTTTTGTGACTTTTGACTCCCCAAATTCCACCAGTGAGAGAACCAGTGTTGCAGTCAAAGATTAAACAAGTGTCCCTTCCTCTGTCCTCAATTTCTCTGTGACCTAGAAACTGAAAAATGGCCGGCAGTTCAAGTCCGTTCCAAAGTGGTAGTAGATCTGGTTACTGCGGTTGCCTCTTTCAGAGATCTAATAATGCAGTCTTCATAGATTGCAAATGTAAAGCACTGATATCTCAACAACCTTCTTTCTGTCTTTTGTCTAGATTTTGGTGTGCTTAAAAATGGCTCATGCATTGGCCGGGAATCGAACCCGGGCTTCCCGCGTGGCAGGCGAGAATTCTACCACTGAACCACCAATGCTCTACTTTTGTGACTTTTGACTCCCCAAATTCCACCAGTGAGAGAACCAGTGTTGCAGTCAAAGATTAAACAAGTGTCCCTTCCTCTGTCCTCAATTTCTCTGTGACCTAGAAACTGAAAAATGGCCGGCAGTTCAAGTCCGTTCCAAAGTGGTAGTAGATCTTGTTACTGCTGTTGCCTCTTTCAGAGATCTAATAATGCAGTCTTCATAGATTGCAAGTGTAAAGCACTGATATCTCAACAACCTTCTTTCTGTCTTTTGTCTAGATTTTGCTGTGCTTAAAAATGGCTCATGCATTGGCCGGGAATCGAACCCGGGCCTCCCGCGTGGCAGGCGAGAATTCTACCACTGAACCACCAATGCTCTACTTTTGTGACTTTTGACTCCCCAAATTCCACCAGTGAGAGAACCAGTGTTGCAGTCAAAGATTAAACAAGTGTCCCTTCCTCTGTCCTCAATTTCTCTGTGACCTAGAAACTGAAAAATGGCCGGCAGTTCAAGTCCGTTCCAAAGTGGTAGTAGATCTGGTTACTGCTGTTGCCTCTTTCAGAGATCTAATAATGCAGTCTTCATAGATTGCAAGTGTAAAGCACTGATATCTCAACAACCTTCTTTCTGTCTTTTGTCTAGATTTTGCTGTGCTTAAAAATGGCTCATGCATTGGCCGGGAATCGAACCCGGGCCTCCCGCGTGGCAGGCGAGAATTCTACCACTGAACCACCAATGCTCTACTTTTGTGACTTTTGACTCCCCAAATTCCACCAGTGAGAGAACCAGTGTTGCAGTCAAAGATTAAACAAGTGTCCCTTCCTCTGTCCTCAATTTCTCTGTGACCTAGAAACTGAAAAATGGCCGGCAGTTCAAGTCCGTTCCAAAGTGGTAGTAGATCTGGTTACTGCTGTTGCCTCTTTCAGAGATCTAATAATGCAGTCTTCATAGATTGCAAGTGTAAAGCACTGATATCTCAACAACCTTCTTTCTGTCTTTTGTCTAGATTTTGCTGTGCTTAAAATTGGCTCATGCATTGGCCGGGAATCGAACCCGGGCCTCCCGCGTGGCAGGCGAGAATTCTACCACTGAACCACCAATGCTCTACTTTTGTGACTTTTGACTCCCCAAATTCCACCAGTGAGAGAACCAGTGTTGCAGTCAAAGATTAAACAAGTGTCCCTTCCTCTGTCCTCAATTTCTCTGTGACCTAGAAACTGAAAAATGGCCGGCAGTTCAAGTCCGTTCCAAAGTGGTAGTAGATCTGGTTACTGCTGTTGCCTCTTTCAGAGATCTAATAATGCAGTCTTCATAGATTGCAAGTGTAAAGCACTGATATCTCAACAACCTTCTTTCTGTCTTTTGTCTAGATTTTGCTGTGCTTAAAAATGGCTCATGCATTGGCCGGGAATCGAACCCGGGCCTCCCGCGTGGCAGGCGAGAATTCTACCACTGAACCACCAATGCTCTACTTTTGTGACTTTTGACTCCCCAAATTCCACCAGTGAGAGAACCAGTGTTGCAGTCAAAGATTAAACAAGTGTCCCTTCCTCTGTCCTCAATTTCTCTGTGACCTAGAAACTGAAAAATGGCCGGCAGTTCAAGTCCGTTCCAAAGTGGTAGTAGATGTGGTTACTGCAGTTGCCTCTTTCAGAGATCTAATAATGCAGTCTTCATAGATTGCAAGTGTAAAGCACTGATATCTCAACAACCTTCTTTCTGTCTTTTGTCTAGATTTTGCTGTGCTTAAAAATGGCTCATGCATTGGCCGCGAATCGAACCCGGGCCTCCCGCGTGGCAGGCGAGAATTCTACCACTGAACCACCAATGCTCTACTTTTGTGACTTTTGACTCCCCAAATTCCACCAGTGAGAGAACCAGTGTTGCAGTCAAAGATTAAACAAGTGTCCCTTCCTCTGTCCTCAATTTCTCTGTGACCTAGAAACTGAAAAATGGCTGGCAGTTCAAGTCCGTTCCAAAGTGGTAGTAGATCTGGTTACTGCTGTTGCCTCTTTCAGAGATCTAATAATGCAGTCTTCATAGATTGCAAGTGTAAAGCACTGATATCTCAACAACCTTCTTTCTGTCTTTTGTCTAGATTTTGCTGTGCTTAAAAATGGCTCATGCATTGGCCGGGAATCGAACCCGGGCCTCCCGCGTGGCAGGTGAGAATTCTACCACTGAACCACCAATGCTCTACTTTTGTGACTTTTGACTCCCCAAATTCCACCAGTGAGAGAACCAGTGTTGCAGTCAAAGATTAAACAAGTGTCCCTTCCTCTGTCCTCAATTTCTCTGTGACCTAGAAACTGAAAAATGGCCGGCAGTTCAAGTCCGTTCCAAAGTGGTAGTAGATCTGGTTACTGCTGTTGCCTCTTTCAGAGATCTAATAATGCAGTCTTCATAGATTGCAAGTGTAAAGCACTGATATCTCAACAACCTTCTTTCTGTCTTTTGTCTAGATTTTGCTGTGCTTAAAAATGGCTCATGCATTGGCCGGGAATCGAACCCGGGCCTCCCGCGTGGCAGGCGAGAATTCTACCACTGAACCACCAATGCTCTACTTTTGTGACTTTTGACTCCCCAAATTCCACCAGTGAGAGAACCAGTGTTGCAGTCAAAGATTAAACAAGTGTCCCTTCCTCTGTCCTCAATTTCTCTGTGACCTAGAAACTGAAAAATGGCCGGCAGTTCAAGTCCGTTCCAAAGTGGTAGTAGATCTGGTTACTGCTGTTGCCTCTTTCAGAGATCTAATAATGCAGTCTTCATAGATTGCAAGTGTAAAGCACTGATATCTCAACAACCTTCTTTCTGTCTTTTGTCTAGATTTTGCTGTGCTTAAAAATGGCTCATGCATTGGCCGGGAATCGAACCCGGGCCTCCCGCGTGGCAGGCGAGAATTCTACCACTGAACCACCAATGCTCTACTTTTGTGACTTTTGACTCCCCAAATTCCACCAGTGAGAGAACCAGTGTTGCAGTCAAAGATTAAACAAGTGTCCCTTCCTCTGTCCTCAATTTCTCTGTGACCTAGAAACTGAAAAATGGCCGGCAGTTCAAGTCCGTTCCAAAGTGGTAGTAGATCTGGTTACTGCTGTTGCCTCTTTCAGAGATCTAATAATGCAGTCTTCATAGATTGCAAGTGTAAAGCACTGATATCTCAACAACCTTCTTTCTGTCTTTTGTCTAGATTTTGCTGTGCTTAAAAATGGCTCATGCATTGGCCGGGAATCGAACCCGGGCCTCCCGCGTGGCAGGCGAGAATTCTACCACTGAACCACCAATGCTCTACTTTTGTGACTTTTGACTCCCCAAATTCCACCAGTGTTGCAGTCAAAGATTAAACAAGTGTCCCTTCCTCTGTCCTCAATTTCTCTGTGACCTAGAAACTGAAAAATGGCCGGCAGTTCAAGTCCGTTCCAAAGTGGTAGTAGATCTGGTTACTGCTGTTGCCTCTTTCAGAGATCTAATAATGCAGTCTTCATAGATTGCAAGTGTAAAGCACTGATATCTCAACAACCTTCTTTCTGTCTTTTGTCTAGATTTTGCTGTGCTTAAAAATGGCTCATGCATTGGCCGGGAATCGAACCCGGGCTTCCCGCGTGGCAGGCGAGAATTCTACCACTGAACCACCAATGCTCTACTTTTGTGACTTTTGACTCCCCAAATTCCACCAGTGAGAGAACCAGTGTTGCAGTCAAAGATTAAACAAGTGTCCCTTCCTCTGTCCTCAATTTCTCTGTGACCTAGAAACTGAAAAATGGCCGGCAGTTCAAGTCCGTTCCAAAGTGGTAGTAGATCTGGTTACTGCTGTTGCCTCTTTCAGAGATCTAATAATGCAGTCTTCATAGATTGCAAGTGTAAAGCACTGATATCTCAACAACCTTCTTTCTGTCTTTTGTCTAGATTTTGCTGTGCTTAAAAATGGCTCATGCATTGGCCGGGAATCGAACCCGGGCCTCCCGCGTGGCAGGCGAGAATTCTACCACTGAACCACCAATGCTCTACTTTTGTGACTTTTGACTCCCCAAATTCCACCAGTGAGAGAACCAGTGTTGCAGTCAAAGATTAAACAAGTGTCCCTTCCTCTGTCCTCAATTTCTCTGTGACCTAGAAACTGAAAAATGGCCGGCAGTTCAAGTCCGTTCCAAAGTGGTAGTAGATCTGGTTACTGCTGTTGCCTCTTTCAGAGATCTAATAATGCAGTCTTCATAGATTGCAAGTGTAAAGCACTGATATCTCAACAACCTTCTTTCTGTCTTTTGTCTAGATTTTGCTGTGCTTAAAAATGGCTCATGCATTGGCCGGGAATCGAACCCGGGCCTCCCGCGTGGCATGCGAGAATTCTACCACTGAACCACCAATGCTCTACTTTTGTGACTTTTGACTCCCCAAATTCCACCAGTGAGAGAACCAGTGTTGCAGTCAAAGATTAAACAAGTGTCCCTTCCTCTGTCCTCAATTTCTCTGTGACCTAGAAACTGAAAAATGGCCGGCAGTTCAAGTCCGTTCCAAAGTGGTAGTAGATCTGGTTACTGCTGTTGCCTCTTTCAGAGATCTAATAATGCAGTCTTCATAGATTGCAAGTGTAAAGCACTGATATCTCAACAACCTTCTTTCTGTCTTTTGTCTAGATTTTGCTGTGCTTAAAAATGGCTCATGCATTGGCCGCGAATCGAACCCGGGCCTCCCGCGTGGCAGGCGAGAATTCTACCACTGAACCACCAATGCTCTACTTTTGTGACTTTTGACTCCCCAAATTCCACCAGTGAGAGAACCAGTGTTGCAGTCAAAGATTAAACAAGTGTCCCTTCCTCTGTCCTCAATTTCTCTGTGACCTAGAAACTGAAAAATGGCCGGCAGTTCAAGTCCGTTCCAAAGTGGTAGTAGATCTGGTTACTGCTGTTGCCTCTTTCAGAGATCTAATAATGCAGTCTTCATAGATTGCAAGTGTAAAGCACTGATATCTCAACAACCTTCTTTCTGTCTTTTGTCTAGATTTTGCTGTGCTTAAAAATGGCTCATGCATTGGCCGGGAATCGAACCCGGGCCTCCCGCGTGGCAGGCGAGAATTCTACCACTGAACCACCAATGCTCTACTTTTGTGACTTTTGACTCCCCAAATTCCACCAGTGAGAGAACCAGTGTTGCAGTCAAAGATTAAACAAGTGTCCCTTCCTCTGTCCTCAATTTCTCTGTGACCTAGAAACTGAAAAATGGCCGGCAGTTCAAGTCCGTTCCAAAGTGGTAGTAGATCTGGTTACTGCTGTTGCCTCTTTCAGAGATCTAATAATGCAGTCTTCATAGATTGCAAGTGTAAAGCACTGATATCTCAACAACCTTCTTTCTGTCTTTTGTCTAGATTTTGCTGTGCTTAAATATGGCTCATGCATTGGCCGGGAATCGAACCCGGGCCTCCCGCGTGGCAGGCGAGAATTCTACCACTGAACCACCAATGCTCTACTTTTGTGACTTTTGACTCCCCAAATTCCACCAGTGAGAGAACCAGTGTTGCAGTCAAAGATTAAACAAGTGTCCCTTCCTCTGTCCTCAATTTCTCTGTGACCTAGAAACTGAAAAATGGCCGGCAGTTCAAGTCCGTTCCAAAGTGGTAGTAGATGTGGTTACTGCTGTTGCGTCTTTCAGAGATCTAATAATGCAGTCTTCATAGATTGCAAGTGTAAAGCACTGATATCTCAACAACCTTCTTTCTGTCTTTTGTCTAGATTTTGCTGTGCTTAAAAATGGCTCATGCATTGGCCGCGAATCGAACCCGGGCCTCCCGCGTGGCAGGCGAGAATTCTACCACTGAACCACCAATGCTCTACTTTTGTGACTTTTGACTCCCCAAATTCCACCAGTGAGAGAACCAGTGTTGCAGTCAAAGATTAAACAAGTGTCCCTTCCTCTGTCCTCAATTTCTCTGTGACCTAGAAACTGAAAAATGGCTGGCAGTTCAAGTCCGTTCCAAAGTGGTAGTAGATCTGGTTACTGCTGTTGCCTCTTTCAGAGATCTAATAATGCAGTCTTCATAGATTGCAAGTGTAAAGCACTGATATCTCAACAACCTTCTTTCTGTCTTTTGTCTAGATTTTGCTGTGCTTAAAAATGGCTCATGCATTGGCCGGGAATCGAACCCGGGCCTCCCGCGTGGCAGGCGAGAATTCTACCACTGAACCACCAATGCTCTACTTTTGTGACTTTTGACTCCCCAAATTCCACCAGTGAGAGAACCAGTGTTGCAGTCAAAGATTAAACAAGTGTCCCTTCCTCTGTCCTCAATTTCTCTGTGACCTAGAAACTGAAAAATGGCCGGCAGTTCAAGTCCGTTCCAAAGTGGTAGTAGATCTGGTTACTGCTGTTGCCTCTTTCAGAGATCTAATAATGCAGTCTTCATAGATTGCAAGTGTAAAGCACTGATATCTCAACAACCTTCTTTCTGTCTTTTGTCTAGATTTTGCTGTGCTTAAAAATGGCTCATGCATTGGCCGGGAATCGAACCCGGGCCTCCCGCGTGGCAGGCGAGAATTCTACCACTGAACCACCAATGCTCTACTTTTGTGACTTTTGACTCCCCAAATTCCACCAGTGAGAGAACCAGTGTTGCAGTCAAAGATTAAACAAGTGTCCCTTCCTCTGTCCTCAATTTCTCTGTGACCTAGAAACTGAAAAATGGCCGGCAGTTCAAGTCCGTTCCAAAGTGGTAGTAGATCTGGTTACTGCTGTTGCCTCTTTCAGAGATCTAATAATGCAGTCTTCATAGATTGCAAGTGTAAAGCACTGATATCTCAACAACCTTCTTTCTGTCTTTTGTCTAGATTTTGCTGTGCTTAAAAATGGCTCATGCATTGGCCGGGAATCGAACCCGGGCCTCCCGCGTGGCAGGCGAGAATTCTACCACTGAACCACCAATGCTCTACTTTTGTGACTTTTGACTCCCCAAATTCCACCAGTGAGAGAACCAGTGTTGCAGTCAAAGATTAAACAAGTGTCCCTTCCTCTGTCCTCAATTTCTCTGTGACCTAGAAACTGAAAAATGGCCGGCAGTTCAAGTCCGTTCCAAAGTGGTAGTAGATCTGGTTACTGCTGTTGCCTCTTTCAGAGATCTAATAATGCAGTCTTCATAGATTGCAAGTGTAAAGCACTGATATCTCAACAACCTTCTTTCTGTCTTTTGTCTAGATTTTGCTGTGCTTAAATATGGCTCATGCATTGGCCGGGAATCGAACCCGGGCCTCCCGCGTGGCAGGCGAGAATTCTACCACTGAACCACCAATGCTCTACTTTTGTGACTTTTGACTCCCCAAATTCCACCAGTGAGAGAACCAGTGTTGCAGTCAAAGATTAAACAAGTGTCCCTTCCTCTGTCCTCAATTTCTCTGTGACCTAGAAACTGAAAAATGGCCGGCAGTTCAAGTCCGTTCCAAAGTGGTAGTAGATGTGGTTACTGCTGTTGCGTCTTTCAGAGATCTAATAATGCAGTCTTCATAGATTGCAAGTGTAAAGCACTGATATCTCAACAACCTTCTTTCTGTCTTTTGTCTAGATTTTGCTGTGCTTAAATATGGCTCATGCATTGGCCGGGAATCGAACCCGGGCCTCCCGCGTGGCAGGCGAGAATTCTACCACTGAACCACCAATGCTCTACTTTTGTGACTTTTGACTCCCCAAATTCCACCAGTGAGAGAACCAGTGTTGCAGTCAAAGATTAAACAAGTGTCCCTTCCTCTGTCCTCAATTTCTCTGTGACCTAGAAACTGAAAAATGGCCGGCAGTTCAAGTCCGTTCCAAAGTGGTAGTAGATGTGGTTACTGCTGTTGCCTCTTTCAGAGATCTAATAATGCAGTCTTCATAGATTGCAAGTGTAAAGCACTGATATCTCAACAACCTTCTTTCTGTCTTTTGTCTAGATTTTGCTGTGCTTAAAAATGGCTCATGCATTGGCCGCGAATCGAACCCGGGCCTCCCGCGTGGCAGGCGAGAATTCTACCACTGAACCACCAATGCTCTACTTTTGTGACTTTTGACTCCCCAAATTCCACCAGTGAGAGAACCAGTGTTGCAGTCAAAGATTAAACAAGTGTCCCTTCCTCTGTCCTCAATTTCTCTGTGACCTAGAAACTGAAAAATGGCTGGCAGTTCAAGTCCGTTCCAAAGTGGTAGTAGATCTGGTTACTGCTGTTGCCTCTTTCAGAGATCTAATAATGCAGTCTTCATAGATTGCAAGTGTAAAGCACTGATATCTCAACAACCTTCTTTCTGTCTTTTGTCTAGATTTTGCTGTGCTTAAAAATGGCTCATGCATTGGCCGGGAATCGAACCCGGGCCTCCCGCGTGGCAGGTGAGAATTCTACCACTGAACCACCAATGCTCTACTTTTGTGACTTTTGACTCCCCAAATTCCACCAGTGAGAGAACCAGTGTTGCAGTCAAATATTAAACAAGTGTCCCTTCCTCTGTCCTCAATTTCTCTGTGACCTAGAAACTGAAAAATGGCCGGCAGTTCAAGTCCGTTCCAAAGTGGTAGTAGATCTGGTTACTGCTGTTGCCTCTTTCAGAGATCTAATAATGCAGTCTTCATAGATTGCAAGTGTAAAGCACTGATATCTCAACAACCTTCTTTCTGTCTTTTGTCTAGATTTTGCTGTGCTTAAAAATGGCTCATGCATTGGCCGGGAATCGAACCCGGGCCTCCCGCGTGGCAGGCGAGAATTCTACCACTGAACCACCAATGCTCTACTTTTGTGACTTTTGACTCCCCAAATTCCACCAGTGAGAGAACCAGTGTTGCAGTCAAAGATTAAACAAGTGTCCCTTCCTCTGTCCTCAATTTCTCTGTGACCTAGAAACTGAAAAATGGCCGGCAGTTCAAGTCCGTTCCAAAGTGGTAGTAGATCTGGTTACTGCTGTTGCCTCTTTCAGAGATCTAATAATGCAGTCTTCATAGATTGCAAGTGTAAAGCACTGATATCTCAACAACCTTCTTTCTGTCTTTTGTCTAGATTTAGCTGTGCTTAAAAATGGCTCATGCATTGGCCGGGAATCGAACCCGGGCCTCCCGCGTGGCAGGCGAGAATTCTACCACTGAACCACCAATGCTCTACTTTTGTGACTTTTGACTCCCCAAATTCCACCAGTGAGAGAACCAGTGTTGCAGTCAAAGATTAAACAAGTGTCCCTTCCTCTGTCCTCAATTTCTCTGTGACCTAGAAACTGAAAAATGGCCGGCAGTTCAAGTCCGTTCCAAAGTGGTAGTAGATCTGGTTACTGCTGTTGCCTCTTTCAGAGATCTAATAATGCAGTCTTCATAGATTGCAAGTGTAAAGCACTGATATCTCAACAACCTTCTTTCTGTCTTTTGTCTAGATTTTGCTGTGCTTAAAAATGGCTCATGCATTGGCCGGGAATCGAACCCGGGCCTCCCGCGTGGCAGGCGAGAATTCTACCACTGAACCACCAATGCTCTACTTTTGTGACTTTTGACTCCCCAAATTCCACCAGTGTTGCAGTCAAAGATTAAACAAGTGTCCCTTCCTCTGTCCTCAATTTCTCTGTGACCTAGAAACTGAAAAATGGCCGGCAGTTCAAGTCCGTTCCAAAGTGGTAGTAGATCTGGTTACTGCTGTTGCCTCTTTCAGAGATCTAATAATGCAGTCTTCATAGATTGCAAGTGTAAAGCACTGATATCTCAACAACCTTCTTTCTGTCTTTTGTCTAGATTTTGCTGTGCTTAAAAATGGCTCATGCATTGGCCGGGAATCGAACCCGGGCCTCCCGCGTGGCAGGCGAGAATTCTACCACTGAACCACCAATGCTCTACTTTTGTGACTTTTGACTCCCCAAATTCCACCAGTGAGAGAACCAGTGTTGCAGTCAAAGATTAAACAAGTGTCCCTTCCTCTGTCCTCAATTTCTCTGTGACCTAGAAACTGAAAAATGGCCGGCAGTTCAAGTCCGTTCCAAAGTGGTAGTAGATCTGGTTACTGCTGTTGCCTCTTTCAGAGATCTAATAATGCAGTCTTCATAGATTGCAAGTGTAAAGCACTGATATCTCAACAACCTTCTTTCTGTCTTTTGTCTAGATTTTGCTGTGCTTAAAAATGGCTCATGCATTGGCCGGGAATCGAACCCGGGCCTCCCGCGTGGCAGGCGAGAATTCTACCACTGAACCACCAATGCTCTACTTTTGTGACTTTTGACTCCCCAAATTCCACCAGTGAGAGAACCAGTGTTGCAGTCAAAGATTAAACAAGTGTCCCTTCCTCTGTCCTCAATTTCTCTGTGACCTAGAAACTGAAAAATGGCCGGCAGTTCAAGTCCGTTCCAAAGTGGTAGTAGATCTGGTTACTGCTGTTGCCTCTTTCAGAGATCTAATAATGCAGTCTTCATAGATTGCAAGTGTAAAGCACTGATATCTCAACAACCTTCTTTCTGTCTTTTGTCTAGATTTTGCTGTGCTTAAAAATGGCTCATGCATTGGCCGGGAATCGAACCCGGGCCTCCCGCGTGGCATGCGAGAATTCTACCACTGAACCACCAATGCTCTACTTTTGTGACTTTTGACTCCCCAAATTCCACCAGTGAGAGAACCAGTGTTGCAGTCAAAGATTAAACAAGTGTCCCTTCCTCTGTCCTCAATTTCTCTGTGACCTAGAAACTGAAAAATGGCCGGCAGTTCAAGTCCGTTCCAAAGTGGTAGTAGATCTGGTTACTGCTGTTGCCTCTTTCAGAGATCTAATAATGCAGTCTTCATAGATTGCAAGTGTAAAGCACTGATATCTCAACAACCTTCTTTCTGTCTTTTGTCTAGATTTTGCTGTGCTTAAAAATGGCTCATGCATTGGCCGGGAATCGAACCCGGGCCTCCCGCGTGGCAGGCGAGAATTCTACCACTGAACCACCAATGCTCTACTTTTGTGACTTTTGACTCCCCAAATTCCACCAGTGTTGCAGTCAAAGATTAAACAAGTGTCCCTTCCTCTGTCCTCAATTTCTCTGTGACCTAGAAACTGAAAAATGGCCGGCAGTTCAAGTCCGTTCCAAAGTGGTAGTAGATCTGGTTACTGCTGTTGCCTCTTTCAGAGATCTAATAATGCAGTCTTCATAGATTGCAAGTGTAAAGCACTGATATCTCAACAACCTTCTTTCTGTCTTTTGTCTAGATTTTGCTGTGCTTAAAAATGGCTCATGCATTGGCCGGGAATCGAACCCGGGCCTCCCGCGTGGCAGGCGAGAATTCTACCACTGAACCACCAATGCTCTACTTTTGTGACTTTTGACTCCCCAAATTCCACCAGTGAGAGAACCAGTGTTGCAGTCAAAGATTAAACAAGTGTCCCTTCCTCTGTCCTCAATTTCTCTGTGACCTAGAAACTGAAAAATGGCCGGCAGTTCAAGTCCGTTCCAAAGTGGTAGTAGATCTGGTTACTGCTGTTGCCTCTTTCAGAGATCTAATAATGCAGTCTTCATAGATTGCAAGTGTAAAGCACTGATATCTCAACAACCTTCTTTCTGTCTTTTGTCTAGATTTTGCTGTGCTTAAAAATGGCTCATGCATTGGCCGGGAATCGAACCCGGGCCTCCCGCGTGGCAGGCGAGAATTCTACCACTGAACCACCAATGCTCTACTTTTGTGACTTTTGACTCCCCAAATTCCACCAGTGAGAGAACCAGTGTTGCAGTCAAAGATTAAACAAGTGTCCCTTCCTCTGTCCTCAATTTCTCTGTGACCTAGAAACTGAAAAATGGCCGGCAGTTCAAGTCCGTTCCAAAGTGGTAGTAGATCTGGTTACTGCTGTTGCCTCTTTCAGAGATCTAATAATGCAGTCTTCATAGATTGCAAGTGTAAAGCACTGATATCTCAACAACCTTCTTTCTGTCTTTTGTCTAGATTTTGCTGTGCTTAAAAATGGCTCATGCATTGGCCGGGAATCGAACCCGGGCCTCCCGCGTGGCATGCGAGAATTCTACCACTGAACCACCAATGCTCTACTTTTGTGACTTTTGACTCCCCAAATTCCACCAGTGAGAGAACCAGTGTTGCAGTCAAAGATTAAACAAGTGTCCCTTCCTCTGTCCTCAATTTCTCTGTGACCTAGAAACTGAAAAATGGCCGGCAGTTCAAGTCCGTTCCAAAGTGGTAGTAGATCTGGTTACTGCTGTTGCCTCTTTCAGAGATCTAATAATGCAGTCTTCATAGATTGCAAGTGTAAAGCACTGATATCTCAACAACCTTCTTTCTGTCTTTAGTCTAGATTTTGCTGTGCTTAAAAATGGCTCATGCATTGGCCGGGAATCGAACCCGGGCCTCCCGCGTGGCAGGCGAGACTTCTACCACTGAACCACCAATGCTCTACTTTTGTGACTTTTGACTCCCCAAATTCCACCAGTGAGAGAACCAGTGTTGCAGTCAAAGATTAAACAAGTGTCCCTTCCTCTGTCCTCAATTTCTCTGTGACCTAGAAACTGAAAAATGGCCGGCAGTTCAAGTCCGTTCCAAAGTGGTAGTAGATCTGGTTACTGCTGTTGCCTCTTTCAGAGATCTAATAATGCAGTCTTCATAGATTGCAAGTGTAAAGCACTGATATCTCAACAACCTTCTTTCTGTCTTTTGTCTAGATTTTGCTGTGCTTAAAAATGGCTCATGCATTGGCCGCGAATCGAACCCGGGCCTCCCGCGTGGCAGGCGAGAATTCTACCACTGAACCACCAATGCTCTACTTTTGTGACTTTTGACTCCCCAAATTCCACCAGTGAGAGAACCAGTGTTGCAGTCAAAGATTAAACAAGTGTCCCTTCCTCTGTCCTCAATTTCTCTGTGACCTAGAAACTGAAAAATGGCCGGCAGTTCAAGTCCGTTCCAAAGTGGTAGTAGATCTGGTTACTGCTGTTGCCTCTTTCAGAGATCTAATAATGCAGTCTTCATAGATTGCAAGTGTAAAGCACTGATATCTCAACAACCTTCTTTCTGTCTTTTGTCTAGATTTTGCTGTGCTTAAAAATGGCTCATGCATTGGCCGGGAATCGAACCCGGGCCTCCCGCGTGGCAGGCGAGAATTCTACCACTGAACCACCAATGCTCTACTTTTGTGACTTTTGACTCCCCAAATTCCACCAGTGAGAGAACCAGTGTTGCAGTCAAAGATTAAACAAGTGTCCCTTCCTCTGTCCTCAATTTCTCTGTGACCTAGAAACTGAAAAATGGCCGGCAGTTCAAGTCCGTTCCAAAGTGGTAGTAGATCTGGTTACTGCTGTTGCCTCTTTCAGAGATCTAATAATGCAGTCTTCATAGATTGCAAGTGTAAAGCACTGATATCTCAACAACCTTCTTTCTGTCTTTTGTCTAGATTTTGCTGTGCTTAAATATGGCTCATGCATTGGCCGGGAATCGAACCCGGGCCTCCCGCGTGGCAGGCGAGAATTCTACCACTGAACCACCAATGCTCTACTTTTGTGACTTTTGACTCCCCAAATTCCACCAGTGAGAGAACCAGTGTTGCAGTCAAAGATTAAACAAGTGTCCCTTCCTCTGTCCTCAATTTCTCTGTGACCTAGAAACTGAAAAATGGCCGGCAGTTCAAGTCCGTTCCAAAGTGGTAGTAGATGTGGTTACTGCTGTTGCCTCTTTCAGAGATCTAATAATGCAGTCTTCATAGATTGCAAGTGTAAAGCACTGATATCTCAACAACCTTCTTTCTGTCTTTTGTCTAGATTTTGCTGTGCTTAAAAATGGCTCATGCATTGGCCGCGAATCGAACCCGGGCCTCCCGCGTGGCAGGCGAGAATTCTACCACTGAACCACCAATGCTCTACTTTTGTGACTTTTGACTCCCCAAATTCCACCAGTGAGAGAACCAGTGTTGCAGTCAAAGATTAAACAAGTGTCCCTTCCTCTGTCCTCAATTTCTCTGTGACCTAGAAACTGAAAAATGGCTGGCAGTTCAAGTCCGTTCCAAAGTGGTAGTAGATCTGGTTACTGCTGTTGCCTCTTTCAGAGATCTAATAATGCAGTCTTCATAGATTGCAAGTGTAAAGCACTGATATCTCAACAACCTTCTTTCTGTCTTTTGTCTAGATTTTGCTGTGCTTAAAAATGGCTCATGCATTGGCCGGGAATCGAACCCGGGCCTCCCGCGTGGCAGGTGAGAATTCTACCACTGAACCACCAATGCTCTACTTTTGTGACTTTTGACTCCCCAAATTCCACCAGTGAGAGAACCAGTGTTGCAGTCAAAGATTAAACAAGTGTCCCTTCCTCTGTCCTCAATTTCTCTGTGACCTAGAAACTGAAAAATGGCCGGCAGTTCAAGTCCGTTCCAAAGTGGTAGTAGATCTGGTTACTGCTGTTGCCTCTTTCAGAGATCTAATAATGCAGTCTTCATAGATTGCAAGTGTAAAGCACTGATATCTCAACAACCTTCTTTCTGTCTTTTGTCTAGATTTTGCTGTGCTTAAAAATGGCTCATGCATTGGCCGGGAATCGAACCCGGGCCTCCCGCGTGGCAGGCGAGAATTCTACCACTGAACCACCAATGCTCTACTTTTGTGACTTTTGACTCCCCAAATTCCACCAGTGAGAGAACCAGTGTTGCAGTCAAAGATTAAACAAGTGTCCCTTCCTCTGTCCTCAATTTCTCTGTGACCTAGAAACTGAAAAATGGCCGGCAGTTCAAGTCCGTTCCAAAGTGGTAGTAGATCTGGTTACTGCTGTTGCCTCTTTCAGAGATCTAATAATGCAGTCTTCATAGATTGCAAGTGTAAAGCACTGATATCTCAACAACCTTCTTTCTGTCTTTTGTCTAGATTTTGCTGTGCTTAAAAATGGCTCATGCATTGGCCGGGAATCGAACCCGGGCCTCCCGCGTGGCAGGCGAGAATTCTACCACTGAACCACCAATGCTCTACTTTTGTGACTTTTGACTCCCCAAATTCCACCAGTGAGAGAACCAGTGTTGCAGTCAAAGATTAAACAAGTGTCCCTTCCTCTGTCCTCAATTTCTCTGTGACCTAGAAACTGAAAAATGGCCGGCAGTTCAAGTCCGTTCCAAAGTGGTAGTAGATCTGGTTACTGCTGTTGCCTCTTTCAGAGATCTAATAATGCAGTCTTCATAGATTGCAAGTGTAAAGCACTGATATCTCAACAACCTTCTTTCTGTCTTTTGTCTAGATTTTGCTGTGCTTAAAAATGGCTCATGCATTGGCCGGGAATCGAACCCGGGCCTCCCGCGTGGCAGGCGAGAATTCTACCACTGAACCACCAATGCTCTACTTTTGTGACTTTTGACTCCCCAAATTCCACCAGTGTTGCAGTCAAAGATTAAACAAGTGTCCCTTCCTCTGTCCTCAATTTCTCTGTGACCTAGAAACTGAAAAATGGCCGGCAGTTCAAGTCCGTTCCAAAGTGGTAGTAGATCTGGTTACTGCTGTTGCCTCTTTCAGAGATCTAATAATGCAGTCTTCATAGATTGCAAGTGTAAAGCACTGATATCTCAACAACCTTCTTTCTGTCTTTTGTCTAGATTTTGCTGTGCTTAAAAATGGCTCATGCATTGGCCGGGAATCGAACCCGGGCCTCCCGCGTGGCAGGCGAGAATTCTACCACTGAACCACCAATGCTCTACTTTTGTGACTTTTGACTCCCCAAATTCCACCAGTGAGAGAACCAGTGTTGCAGTCAAAGATTAAACAAGTGTCCCTTCCTCTGTCCTCAATTTCTCTGTGACCTAGAAACTGAAAAATGGCCGGCAGTTCAAGTCCGTTCCAAAGTGGTAGTAGATCTGGTTACTGCTGTTGCCTCTTTCAGAGATCTAATAATGCAGTCTTCATAGATTGCAAGTGTAAAGCACTGATATCTCAACAACCTTCTTTCTGTCTTTTGTCTAGATTTTGCTGTGCTTAAAAATGGCTCATGCATTGGCCGGGAATCGAACCCGGGCCTCCCGCGTGGCAGGCGAGAATTCTACCACTGAACCACCAATGCTCTACTTTTGTGACATTTGACTCCCCAAATTCCACCAGTGAGAGAACCAGTGTTGCAGTCAAAGATTAAACAAGTGTCCCTTCCTCTGTCCTCAATTTCTCTGTGACCTAGAAACTGAAAAATGGCCGGCAGTTCAAGTCCGTTCCAAAGTGGTAGTAGATCTGGTTACTGCTGTTGCCTCTTTCAGAGATCTAATAATGCAGTCTTCATAGATTGCAAGTGTAAAGCACTGATATCTCAACAACCTTCTTTCTGTCTTTTGTCTAGATTTTGCTGTGCTTAAAAATGGCTCATGCATTGGCCGGGAATCGAACCCGGGCCTCCCGCGTGGCATGCGAGAATTCTACCACTGAACCACCAATGCTCTACTTTTGTGACTTTTGACTCCCCAAATTCCACCAGTGAGAGAACCAGTGTTGCAGTCAAAGATTAAACAAGTGTCCCTTCCTCTGTCCTCAATTTCTCTGTGACCTAGAAACTGAAAAATGGCCGGCAGTTCAAGTCCGTTCCAAAGTGGTAGTAGATCTGGTTACTGCTGTTGCCTCTTTCAGAGATCTAATAATGCAGTCTTCATAGATTGCAAGTGTAAAGCACTGATATCTCAACAACCTTCTTTCTGTCTTTAGTCTAGATTTTGCTGTGCTTAAAAATGGCTCATGCATTGGCCGGGAATCGAACCCGGGCCTCCCGCGTGGCAGGCGAGACTTCTACCACTGAACCACCAATGCTCTACTTTTGTGACTTTTGACTCCCCAAATTCCACCAGTGAGAGAACCAGTGTTGCAGTCAAAGATTAAACAAGTGTCCCTTCCTCTGTCCTCAATTTCTCTGTGACCTAGAAACTGAAAAATGGCCGGCAGTTCAAGTCCGTTCCAAAGTGGTAGTAGATCTGGTTACTGCTGTTGCCTCTTTCAGAGATCTAATAATGCAGTCTTCATAGATTGCAAGTGTAAAGCACTGATATCTCAACAACCTTCTTTCTGTCTTTTGTCTAGATTTTGCTGTGCTTAAAAATGGCTCATGCATTGGCCGGGAATCGAACCCGGGCCTCCCGCGTGGCAGGCGAGAATTCTACCACTGAACCACCAATGCTCTACTTTTGTGACTTTTGACTCCCCAAATTCCACCAGTGAGAGAACCAGTGTTGCAGTCAAAGATTAAACAAGTGTCCCTTCCTCTGTCCTCAATTTCTCTGTGACCTAGAAACTGAAAAATGGCCGGCAGTTCAAGTCCGTTCCAAAGTGGTAGTAGATCTGGTTACTGCTGTTGCCTCTTTCAGAGATCTAATAATGCAGTCTTCATAGATTGCAAGTGTAAAGCACTGATATCTCAACAACCTTCTTTCTGTCTTTAGTCTAGATTTTGCTGTGCTTAAAAATGGCTCATGCATTGGCCGGGAATCGAACCCGGGCCTCCCGCGTGGCAGGCGAGACTTCTACCACTGAACCACCAATGCTCTACTTTTGTGACTTTTGACTCCCCAAATTCCACCAGTGAGAGAACCAGTGTTGCAGTCAAAGATTAAACAAGTGTCCCTTCCTCTGTCCTCAATTTCTCTGTGACCTAGAAACTGAAAAATGGCCGGCAGTTCAAGTCCGTTCCAAAGTGGTAGTAGATCTGGTTACTGCTGTTGCCTCTTTCAGAGATCTAATAATGCAGTCTTCATAGATTGCAAGTGTAAAGCACTGATATCTCAACAACCTTCTTTCTGTCTTTTGTCTAGATTTTGCTGTGCTTAAAAATGGCTCATGCATTGGCCGCGAATCGAACCCGGGCCTCCCGCGTGGCAGGCGAGAATTCTACCACTGAACCACCAATGCTCTACTTTTGTGACTTTTGACTCCCCAAATTCCACCAGTGAGAGAACCAGTGTTGCAGTCAAAGATTAAACAAGTGTCCCTTCCTCTGTCCTCAATTTCTCTGTGACCTAGAAACTGAAAAATGGCCGGCAGTTCAAGTCCGTTCCAAAGTGGTAGTAGATCTGGTTACTGCTGTTGCCTCTTTCAGAGATCTAATAATGCAGTCTTCATAGATTGCAAGTGTAAAGCACTGATATCTCAACAACCTTCTTTCTGTCTTTTGTCTAGATTTTGCTGTGCTTAAAAATGGCTCATGCATTGGCCGGGAATCGAACCCGGGCCTCCCGCGTGGCAGGCGAGAATTCTACCACTGAACCACCAATGCTCTACTTTTGTCACTTTTGACTCCCCAAATTCCACCAGTGAGAGAACCAGTGTTGCAGTCAAAGATTAAACAAGTGTCCCTTCCTCTGTCCTCAATTTCTCTGTGACCTAGAAACTGAAAAATGGCCGGCAGTTCAAGTCCGTTCCAAAGTGGTAGTAGATCTGGTTACTGCTGTTGCCTCTTTCAGA
Organism: Notolepis coatsorum; assembly: GCF_963971535.1. Taxonomy (NCBI): domain Eukaryota; kingdom Metazoa; phylum Chordata; class Actinopteri; order Aulopiformes; family Paralepididae; genus Notolepis; species Notolepis coatsorum. The sequence goes on along the minus strand of NC_140169.1, from coordinate 193,590 downwards.
GATCTAATAATGCAGTCTTCATAGATTGCAAGTGTAAAGCACTGATATCTCAACAACCTTCTTTCTGTCTTTTGTCTAGATTTTGCTGTGCTTAAATATGGCTCATGCATTGGCCGGGAATCGAACCCGGGCCTCCCGCGTGGCAGGCGAGAATTCTACCACTGAACCACCAATGCTCTACTTTTGTGACTTTTTACTCCCCAAATTCCACCAGTGAGAGAACCAGTGTTGCAGTCAAAGATTAAACAAGTGTCCCTTCCTCTGTCCTCAATTTCTCTGTGACCTAGAAACTGAAAAATGGCCGGCAGTTCAAGTCCGTTCCAAAGTGGTAGTAGATGTGGTTACTGCTGTTGCGTCTTTCAGAGATCTAATAATGCAGTCTTCATAGATTGCAAGTGTAAAGCACTGATATCTCAACAACCTTCTTTCTGTCTTTTGTCTAGATTTTGCTGTGCTTAAAAATGGCTCATGCATTGGCCGCGAATCGAACCCGGGCCTCCCGCGTGGCAGGCGAGAATTCTACCACTGAACCACCAATGCTCTACTTTTGTGACTTTTGACTCCCCAAATTCCACCAGTGAGAGAACCAGTGTTGCAGTCAAAGATTAAACAAGTGTCCCTTCCTCTGTCCTCAATTTCTCTGTGACCTAGAAACTGAAAAATGGCTGGCAGTTCAAGTCCGTTCCAAAGTGGTAGTAGATCTGGTTACTGCTGTTGCCTCTTTCAGAGATCTAATAATGCAGTCTTCATATATTGCAAGTGTAAAGCACTGATATCTCAACAACCTTCTTTCTGTCTTTTGTCTAGATTTTGCTGTGCTTAAAAATGGCTCATGCATTGGCCGGGAATCGAACCCGGGCCTCCCGCGTGGCAGGCGAGAATTCTACCACTGAACCACCAATGCTCTACTTTTGTGACTTTTGACTCCCCAAATTCCACCAGTGAGAGAACCAGTGTTGCAGTCAAAGATTAAACAAGTGTCCCTTCCTCTGTCCTCAATTTCTCTGTGACCTAGAAACTGAAAAATGGCCGGCAGTTCAAGTCCGTTCCAAAGTGGTAGTAGATCTGGTTACTGCTGTTGCCTCTTTCAGAGATCTAATAATGCAGTCTTCATAGATTGCAAGTGTAAAGCACTGATATCTCAACAACCTTCTTTCTGTCTTTTGTCTAGATTTTGCTGTGCTTAAAAATGGCTCATGCATTGGCCGGGAATCGAACCCGGGCCTCCCGCGTGGCAGGCGAGAATTCTACCACTGAACCACCAATGCTCTACTTTTGTGACTTTTGACTCCCCAAATTCCACCAGTGAGAGAACCAGTGTTGCAGTCAAAGATTAAACAAGTGTCCCTTCCTCTGTCCTCAATTTCTCTGTGACCTAGAAACTGAAAAATGGCCGGCAGTTCAAGTCCGTTCCAAAGTGGTAGTAGATCTGGTTACTGCTGTTGCCTCTTTCAGAGATCTAATAATGCAGTCTTCATAGATTGCAAGTGTAAAGCACTGATATCTCAACAACCTTCTTTCTGTCTTTTGTCTAGATTTTGCTGTGCTTAAAAATGGCTCATGCATTGGCCGGGAATCGAACCCGGGCCTCCCGCGTGGCAGGCGAGAATTCTACCACTGAACCACCAATGCTCTACTTTTGTGACTTTTGACTCCCCAAATTCCACCAGTGAGAGAACCAGTGTTGCAGTCAAAGATTAAACAAGTGTCCCTTCCTCTGTCCTCAATTTCTCTGTGACCTAGAAACTGAAAAATGGCCGGCAGTTCAAGTCCGTTCCAAAGTGGTAGTAGATCTGGTTACTGCTGTTGCCTCTTTCAGAGATCTAATAATGCAGTCTTCATAGATTGCAAGTGTAAAGCACTGATATCTCAACAACCTTCTTTCTGTCTTTTGTCTAGATTTTGCTGTGCTTAAATATGGCTCATGCATTGGCCGGGAATCGAACCCGGGCCTCCCGCGTGGCAGGCGAGAATTCTACCACTGAACCACCAATGCTCTACTTTTGTGACTTTTGACTCCCCAAATTCCACCAGTGAGAGAACCAGTGTTGCAGTCAAAGATTAAACAAGTGTCCCTTCCTCTGTCCTCAATTTCTCTGTGACCTAGAAACTGAAAAATGGCCGGCAGTTCAAGTCCGTTCCAAAGTGGTAGTAGATGTGGTTACTGCTGTTGCGTCTTTCAGAGATCTAATAATGCAGTCTTCATAGATTGCAAGTGTAAAGCACTGATATCTCAACAACCTTCTTTCTGTCTTTTGTCTAGATTTTGCTGTGCTTAAAAATGGCTCATGCATTGGCCGCGAATCGAACCCGGGCCTCTCGCGTGGCAGGCGAGAATTCTACCACTGAACCACCAATGCTCTACTTTTGTGACTTTTGACTCCCCAAATTCCACCAGTGAGAGAACCAGTGTTGCAGTCAAAGATTAAACAAGTGTCCCTTCCTCTGTCCTCAATTTCTCTGTGACCTAGAAACTGAAAAATGGCTGGCAGTTCAAGTCCGTTCCAAAGTGGTAGTAGATCTGGTTACTGCTGTTGCCTCTTTCAGAGATCTAATAATGCAGTCTTCATAGATTGCAAGTGTAAAGCACTGATATCTCAACAACCTTCTTTCTGTCTTTTGTCTAGATTTTGCTGTGCTTAAAAATGGCTCATGCATTGGCCGGGAATCGAACCCGGGCCTCCCGCGTGGCAGGCGAGAATTCTACCACTGAACCACCAATGCTCTACTTTTGTGACTTTTGACTCCCCAAATTCCACCAGTGAGAGAACCAGTGTTGCAGTCAAAGATTAAACAAGTGTCCCTTCCTCTGTCCTCAATTTCTCTGTGACCTAGAAACTGAAAAATGGCCGGCAGTTCAAGTCCGTTCCAAAGTGGTAGTAGATCTGGTTACTGCTGTTGCCTCTTTCAGAGATCTAATAATGCAGTCTTCATAGATTGCAAGTGTAAAGCACTGATATCTCAACAACCTTCTTTCTGTCTTTTGTCTAGATTTTGCTGTGCTTAAAAATGGCTCATGCATTGGCCGGGAATCGAACCCGGGCCTCCCGCGTGGCAGGCGAGAATTCTACCACTGAACCACCAATGCTCTACTTTTGTGACTTTTGACTCCCCAAATTCCACCAGTGAGAGAACCAGTGTTGCAGTCAAAGATTAAACAAGTGTCCCTTCCTCTGTCCTCAATTTCTCTGTGACCTAGAAACTGAAAAATGGCCGGCAGTTCAAGTCCGTTCCAAAGTGGTAGTAGATCTGGTTACTGCTGTTGCCTCTTTCAGAGATCTAATAATGCAGTCTTCATAGATTGCAAGTGTAAAGCACTGATATCTCAACAACCTTCTTTCTGTCTTTTGTCTAGATTTTGCTGTGCTTAAAAATGGCTCATGCATTGGCCGGGAATCGAACCCGGGCCTCCCGCGTGGCAGGCGAGAATTCTACCACTGAACCACCAATGCTCTACTTTTGTGACTTTTGACTCCCCAAATTCCACCAGTGAGAGAACCAGTGTTGCAGTCAAAGATTAAACAAGTGTCCCTTCCTCTGTCCTCAATTTCTCTGTGACCTAGAAACTGAAAAATGGCCGGCAGTTCAAGTCCGTTCCAAAGTGGTAGTAGATCTGGTTACTGCTGTTGCCTCTTTCAGAGATCTAATAATGCAGTCTTCATAGATTGCAAGTGTAAAGCACTGATATCTCAACAACCTTCTTTCTGTCTTTTGTCTAGATTTTGCTGTGCTTAAAAATGGCTCATGCATTGGCCAGGAATCGAACCCGGGCCTCCCGCGTGGCATGCGAGAATTCTACCACTGAACCACCAATGCTCTACTTTTGTGACTTTTGACTCCCCAAATTCCACCAGTGAGAGAACCAGTGTTGCAGTCAAAGATTAAACAAGTGTCCCTTCCTCTGTCCTCAATTTCTCTGTGACCTAGAAACTGAAAAATGGCCGGCAGTTCAAGTCCGTTCCAAAGTGGTAGTAGATGTGGTTACTGCTGTTGCCTCTTTCAGAGATCTAATAATGCAGTCTTCATAGATTGCAAGTGTAAAGCACTGATATCTCAACAACCTTCTTTCTGTCTTTTGTCTAGATTTTGCTGTGCTTAAAAATGGCTCATGCATTGGCCGCGAATCGAACCCGGGCCTCCCGCGTGGCAGGCGAGAATTCTACCACTGAACCACCAATGCTCTACTTTTGTGACTTTTGACTCCCCAAATTCCACCAGTGAGAGAACCAGTGTTGCAGTCAAAGATTAAACAAGTGTCCCTTCCTCTGTCCTCAATTTCTCTGTGACCTAGAAACTGAAAAATGGCTGGCAGTTCAAGTCCGTTCCAAAGTGGTAGTAGATCTGGTTACTGCTGTTGCCTCTTTCAGAGATCTAATAATGCAGTCTTCATAGATTGCAAGTGTAAAGCACTGATATCTCAACAACCTTCTTTCTGTCTTTTGTCTAGATTTTGCTGTGCTTAAAAATGGCTCATGCCTTGGCTGGGAATCGAACCCGGGCCTCCCGCGTGGCAGGCGAGAATTCTACCACTGAACCACCAATGCTCTACTTTTGTGACTTTTGACTCCCCAAATTCCACCAGTGAGAGAACCAGTGTTGCAGTCAAAGATTAAACAAGTGTCCCTTCCTCTGTCCTCAATTTCTCTGTGACCTAGAAACTGAAAAATGGCCGGCAGTTCAAGTCCGTTCCAAAGTGGTAGTAGATCTGGTTACTGCTGTTGCCTCTTTCAGAGATCTAATAATGCAGTCTTCATAGATTGCAAGTGTAAAGCACTGATATCTCAACAACCTTCTTTCTGTCTTTTGTCTAGATTTTGCTGTGCTTAAAAATGGCTCATGCATTGGCCGGGAATCGAACCCGGGCCTCCCGCGTGGCAGGCGAGAATTCTACCACTGAACCACCAATGCTCTACTTTTGTGACTTTTGACTCCCCAAATTCCACTAGTGAGAGAACCAGTGTTGCAGTCAAAGATTAAACAAGTGTCCCTTCCTCTGTCCTCAATTTCTCTGTGACCTAGAAACTGAAAAATGGCCGGCAGTTCAAGTCCGTTCCAAAGTGGTAGTAGATCTGGTTACTGCTGTTGCCTCTTTCAGAGATCTAATAATGCAGTCTTCATAGATTGCAAGTGTAAAGCACTGATATCTCAACAACCTTCTTTCTGTCTTTTGTCTAGATTTTGCTGTGCTTAAAAATGGCTCATGCATTGGCCGGGAATCGAACCCGGGCCTCCCGCGTGGCAGGTGAGAATTCTACCACTGAACCACCAATGCTCTACTTTTGTGACTTTTGACTCCCCAAATTCCACCAGTGAGAGAACCAGTGTTGCAGTCAAAGATTAAACAAGTGTCCCTTCCTCTGTCCTCAATTTCTCTGTGACCTAGAAACTGAAAAATGGCTGGCAGTTCAAGTCCGTTCCAAAGTGGTAGTAGATCTGGTTACTGCTGTTGCCTCTTTCAGAGATCTAATAATGCAGTCTTCATAGATTGCAAGTGTAAAGCACTGATATCTCAACAACCTTCTTTCTGTCTTTTGTCTAGATTTTGCTGTGCTTAAAAATGGCTCATGCATTGGCCGGGAATCGAACCCGGGCCTCCCGCGTGGCAGGCGAGAATTCTACCACTGAACCACCAATGCTCTACTTTTGTGACTTTTGACTCCCCAAATTCCACCAGTGAGAGAACCAGTGTTGCAGTCAAAGATTAAACAAGTGTCCCTTCCTCTGTCCTCAATTTCTCTGTGACCTAGAAACTGAAAAATGGCCGGCAGTTCAAGTCCGTTCCAAAGTGGTAGTAGATCTGGTTACTGCTGTTGCCTCTTTCAGAGATCTAATAATGCAGTCTTCATAGATTGCAAGTGTAAAGCACTGATATCTCAACAACCTTCTTTCTGTCTTTTGTCTAGATTTTGCTGTGCTTAAAAATGGCTCATGCATTGGCCGCGAATCGAACCCGGGCCTCCCGCGTGGCAGGCGAGAATTCTACCACTGAACCACCAATGCTCTACTTTTGTGACTTTTGACTCCCCAAATTCCACCAGTGAGAGAACCAGTGTTGCAGTCAAAGATTAAACAAGTGTCCCTTCCTCTGTCCTCAATTTCTCTGTGACCTAGAAACTGAAAAATGGCCGGCAGTTCAAGTCCGTTCCAAAGTGGTAGTAGATCTGGTTACTGCTGTTGCCTCTTTCAGAGATCTAATAATGCAGTCTTCATAGATTGCAAGTGTAAAGCACTGATATCTCAACAACCTTCTTTCTGTCTTTTGTCTAGATTTTGCTGTGCTTAAAAATGGCTCATGCATTGGCCGGGAATCGAACCCGGGCCTCCCGCGTGGCAGGCGAGAATTCTACCACTGAACCACCAATGCTCTACTTTTGTCACTTTTGACTCCCCAAATTCCACCAGTGAGAGAACCAGTGTTGCAGTCAAAGATTAAACAAGTGTCCCTTCCTCTGTCCTCAATTTCTCTGTGACCTAGAAACTGAAAAATGGCCGGCAGTTCAAGTCCGTTCCAAAGTGGTAGTAGATCTGGTTACTGCTGTTGCCTCTTTCAGAGATCTAATAATGCAGTCTTCATAGATTGCAAGTGTAAAGCACTGATATCTCAACAACCTTCTTTCTGTCTTTTGTCTAGATTTTGCTGTGCTTAAATATGGCTCATGCATTGGCCGGGAATCGAACCCGGGCCTCCCGCGTGGCAGGCGAGAATTCTACCACTGAACCACCAATGCTCTACTTTTGTGACTTTTTACTCCCCAAATTCCACCAGTGAGAGAACCAGTGTTGCAGTCAAAGATTAAACAAGTGTCCCTTCCTCTGTCCTCAATTTCTCTGTGACCTAGAAACTGAAAAATGGCCGGCAGTTCAAGTCCGTTCCAAAGTGGTAGTAGATGTGGTTACTGCTGTTGCGTCTTTCAGAGATCTAATAATGCAGTCTTCATAGATTGCAAGTGTAAAGCACTGATATCTCAACAACCTTCTTTCTGTCTTTTGTCTAGATTTTGCTGTGCTTAAAAATGGCTCATGCATTGGCCGCGAATCGAACCCGGGCCTCCCGCGTGGCAGGCGAGAATTCTACCACTGAACCACCAATGCTCTACTTTTGTGACTTTTGACTCCCCAAATTCCACCAGTGAGAGAACCAGTGTTGCAGTCAAAGATTAAACAAGTGTCCCTTCCTCTGTCCTCAATTTCTCTGTGACCTAGAAACTGAAAAATGGCTGGCAGTTCAAGTCCGTTCCAAAGTGGTAGTAGATCTGGTTACTGCTGTTGCCTCTTTCAGAGATCTAATAATGCAGTCTTCATATATTGCAAGTGTAAAGCACTGATATCTCAACAACCTTCTTTCTGTCTTTTGTCTAGATTTTGCTGTGCTTAAAAATGGCTCATGCATTGGCCGGGAATCGAACCCGGGCCTCCCGCGTGGCAGGCGAGAATTCTACCACTGAACCACCAATGCTCTACTTTTGTGACTTTTGACTCCCCAAATTCCACCAGTGAGAGAACCAGTGTTGCAGTCAAAGATTAAACAAGTGTCCCTTCCTCTGTCCTCAATTTCTCTGTGACCTAGAAACTGAAAAATGGCCGGCAGTTCAAGTCCGTTCCAAAGTGGTAGTAGATCTGGTTACTGCTGTTGCCTCTTTCAGAGATCTAATAATGCAGTCTTCATAGATTGCAAGTGTAAAGCACTGATATCTCAACAACCTTCTTTCTGTCTTTTGTCTAGATTTTGCTGTGCTTAAAAATGGCTCATGCATTGGCCGGGAATCGAACCCGGGCCTCCCGCGTGGCAGGCGAGAATTCTACCACTGAACCACCAATGCTCTACTTTTGTGACTTTTGACTCCCCAAATTCCACCAGTGAGAGAACCAGTGTTGCAGTCAAAGATTAAACAAGTGTCCCTTCCTCTGTCCTCAATTTCTCTGTGACCTAGAAACTGAAAAATGGCCGGCAGTTCAAGTCCGTTCCAAAGTGGTAGTAGATCTGGTTACTGCTGTTGCCTCTTTCAGAGATCTAATAATGCAGTCTTCATAGATTGCAAGTGTAAAGCACTGATATCTCAACAACCTTCTTTCTGTCTTTTGTCTAGATTTTGCTGTGCTTAAAAATGGCTCATGCATTGGCCGGGAATCGAACCCGGGCCTCCCGCGTGGCAGGCGAGAATTCTACCACTGAACCACCAATGCTCTACTTTTGTGACTTTTGACTCCCCAAATTCCACCAGTGAGAGAACCAGTGTTGCAGTCAAAGATTAAACAAGTGTCCCTTCCTCTGTCCTCAATTTCTCTGTGACCTAGAAACTGAAAAATGGCCGGCAGTTCAAGTCCGTTCCAAAGTGGTAGTAGATCTGGTTACTGCTGTTGCCTCTTTCAGAGATCTAATAATGCAGTCTTCATAGATTGCAAGTGTAAAGCACTGATATCTCAACAACCTTCTTTCTGTCTTTTGTCTAGATTTTGCTGTGCTTAAATATGGCTCATGCATTGGCCGGGAATCGAACCCGGGCCTCCCGCGTGGCAGGCGAGAATTCTACCACTGAACCACCAATGCTCTACTTTTGTGACTTTTGACTCCCCAAATTCCACCAGTGAGAGAACCAGTGTTGCAGTCAAAGATTAAACAAGTGTCCCTTCCTCTGTCCTCAATTTCTCTGTGACCTAGAAACTGAAAAATGGCCGGCAGTTCAAGTCCGTTCCAAAGTGGTAGTAGATGTGGTTACTGCTGTTGCGTCTTTCAGAGATCTAATAATGCAGTCTTCATAGATTGCAAGTGTAAAGCACTGATATCTCAACAACCTTCTTTCTGTCTTTTGTCTAGATTTTGCTGTGCTTAAAAATGGCTCATGCATTGGCCGCGAATCGAACCCGGGCCTCTCGCGTGGCAGGCGAGAATTCTACCACTGAACCACCAATGCTCTACTTTTGTGACTTTTGACTCCCCAAATTCCACCAGTGAGAGAACCAGTGTTGCAGTCAAAGATTAAACAAGTGTCCCTTCCTCTGTCCTCAATTTCTCTGTGACCTAGAAACTGAAAAATGGCTGGCAGTTCAAGTCCGTTCCAAAGTGGTAGTAGATCTGGTTACTGCTGTTGCCTCTTTCAGAGATCTAATAATGCAGTCTTCATAGATTGCAAGTGTAAAGCACTGATATCTCAACAACCTTCTTTCTGTCTTTTGTCTAGATTTTGCTGTGCTTAAAAATGGCTCATGCATTGGCCGGGAATCGAACCCGGGCCTCCCGCGTGGCAGGCGAGAATTCTACCACTGAACCACCAATGCTCTACTTTTGTGACTTTTGACTCCCCAAATTCCACCAGTGAGAGAACCAGTGTTGCAGTCAAAGATTAAACAAGTGTCCCTTCCTCTGTCCTCAATTTCTCTGTGACCTAGAAACTGAAAAATGGCCGGCAGTTCAAGTCCGTTCCAAAGTGGTAGTAGATCTGGTTACTGCTGTTGCCTCTTTCAGAGATCTAATAATGCAGTCTTCATAGATTGCAAGTGTAAAGCACTGATATCTCAACAACCTTCTTTCTGTCTTTTGTCTAGATTTTGCTGTGCTTAAAAATGGCTCATGCATTGGCCGGGAATCGAACCCGGGCCTCCCGCGTGGCAGGCGAGAATTCTACCACTGAACCACCAATGCTCTACTTTTGTGACTTTTGACTCCCCAAATTCCACCAGTGAGAGAACCAGTGTTGCAGTCAAAGATTAAACAAGTGTCCCTTCCTCTGTCCTCAATTTCTCTGTGACCTAGAAACTGAAAAATGGCCGGCAGTTCAAGTCCGTTCCAAAGTGGTAGTAGATCTGGTTACTGCTGTTGCCTCTTTCAGAGATCTAATAATGCAGTCTTCATAGATTGCAAGTGTAAAGCACTGATATCTCAACAACCTTCTTTCTGTCTTTTGTCTAGATTTTGCTGTGCTTAAAAATGGCTCATGCATTGGCCGGGAATCGAACCCGGGCCTCCCGCGTGGCAGGCGAGAATTCTACCACTGAACCACCAATGCTCTACTTTTGTGACTTTTGACTCCCCAAATTCCACCAGTGAGAGAACCAGTGTTGCAGTCAAAGATTAAACAAGTGTCCCTTCCTCTGTCCTCAATTTCTCTGTGACCTAGAAACTGAAAAATGGCCGGCAGTTCAAGTCCGTTCCAAAGTGGTAGTAGATCTGGTTACTGCTGTTGCCTCTTTCAGAGATCTAATAATGCAGTCTTCATAGATTGCAAGTGTAAAGCACTGATATCTCAACAACCTTCTTTCTGTCTTTTGTCTAGATTTTGCTGTGCTTAAAAATGGCTCATGCATTGGCCAGGAATCGAACCCGGGCCTCCCGCGTGGCATGCGAGAATTCTACCACTGAACCACCAATGCTCTACTTTTGTGACTTTTGACTCCCCAAATTCCACCAGTGAGAGAACCAGTGTTGCAGTCAAAGATTAAACAAGTGTCCCTTCCTCTGTCCTCAATTTCTCTGTGACCTAGAAACTGAAAAATGGCCGGCAGTTCAAGTCCGTTCCAAAGTGGTAGTAGATGTGGTTACTGCTGTTGCCTCTTTCAGAGATCTAATAATGCAGTCTTCATAGATTGCAAGTGTAAAGCACTGATATCTCAACAACCTTCTTTCTGTCTTTTGTCTAGATTTTGCTGTGCTTAAAAATGGCTCATGCATTGGCCGCGAATCGAACCCGGGCCTCCCGCGTGGCAGGCGAGAATTCTACCACTGAACCACCAATGCTCTACTTTTGTGACTTTTGACTCCCCAAATTCCACCAGTGAGAGAACCAGTGTTGCAGTCAAAGATTAAACAAGTGTCCCTTCCTCTGTCCTCAATTTCTCTGTGACCTAGAAACTGAAAAATGGCTGGCAGTTCAAGTCCGTTCCAAAGTGGTAGTAGATCTGGTTACTGCTGTTGCCTCTTTCAGAGATCTAATAATGCAGTCTTCATAGATTGCAAGTGTAAAGCACTGATATCTCAACAACCTTCTTTCTGTCTTTTGTCTAGATTTTGCTGTGCTTAAAAATGGCTCATGCCTTGGCTGGGAATCGAACCCGGGCCTCCCGCGTGGCAGGCGAGAATTCTACCACTGAACCACCAATGCTCTACTTTTGTGACTTTTGACTCCCCAAATTCCACCAGTGAGAGAACCAGTGTTGCAGTCAAAGATTAAACAAGTGTCCCTTCCTCTGTCCTCAATTTCTCTGTGACCTAGAAACTGAAAAATGGCCGGCAGTTCAAGTCCGTTCCAAAGTGGTAGTAGATCTGGTTACTGCTGTTGCCTCTTTCAGAGATCTAATAATGCAGTCTTCATAGATTGCAAGTGTAAAGCACTGATATCTCAACAACCTTCTTTCTGTCTTTTGTCTAGATTTTGCTGTGCTTAAAAATGGCTCATGCATTGGCCGGGAATCGAACCCGGGCCTCCCGCGTGGCAGGCGAGAATTCTACCACTGAACCACCAATGCTCTACTTTTGTGACTTTTGACTCCCCAAATTCCACTAGTGAGAGAACCAGTGTTGCAGTCAAAGATTAAACAAGTGTCCCTTCCTCTGTCCTCAATTTCTCTGTGACCTAGAAACTGAAAAATGGCCGGCAGTTCAAGTCCGTTCCAAAGTGGTAGTAGATCTGGTTACTGCTGTTGCCTCTTTCAGAGATCTAATAATGCAGTCTTCATAGATTGCAAGTGTAAAGCACTGATATCTCAACAACCTTCTTTCTGTCTTTTGTCTAGATTTTGCTGTGCTTAAAAATGGCTCATGCATTGGCCGGGAATCGAACCCGGGCCTCCCGCGTGGCAGGCGAGAATTCTACCACTGAACCACCAATGCTCTACTTTTGTGACTTTTGACTCCCCAAATTCCACCAGTGAGAGAACCAGTGTTGCAGTCAAAGATTAAACAAGTGTCCCTTCCTCTGTCCTCAATTTCTCTGTGACCTAGAAACTGAAAAATGGCCGGCAGTTCAAGTCCGTTCCAAAGTGGTAGTAGATCTGGTTACTGCTGTTGCCTCTTTCAGAGATCTAATAATGCAGTCTTCATAGATTGCAAGTGTAAAGCACTGATATCTCAACAACCTTCTTTCTGTCTTTAGTCTAGATTTTGCTGTGCTTAAAAATGGCTCATGCATTGGCCGGGAATCGAACCCGGGCCTCCCGCGTGGCAGGCGAGACTTCTACCACTGAACCACCAATGCTCTACTTTTGTGACTTTTGACTCCCCAAATTCCACCAGTGAGAGAACCAGTGTTGCAGTCAAAGATTAAACAAGTGTCCCTTCCTCTGTCCTCAATTTCTCTGTGACCTAGAAACTGAAAAATGGCCGGCAGTTCAAGTCCGTTCCAAAGTGGTAGTAGATCTGGTTACTGCTGTTGCCTCTTTCAGAGATCTAATAATGCAGTCTTCATAGATTGCAAGTGTAAAGCACTGATATCTCAACAACCTTCTTTCTGTCTTTTGTCTAGATTTTGCTGTGCTTAAAAATGGCTCATGCATTGGCCGGGAATCGAACCCGGGCCTCCCGCGTGGCAGGCGAGAATTCTACCACTGAACCACCAATGCTCTACTTTTGTGACTTTTGACTCCCCAAATTCCACCAGTGAGAGAACCAGTGTTGCAGTCAAAGATTAAACAAGTGTCCCTTCCTCTGTCCTAAATTTCTCTGTGACCTAAAAACTGAAAAATGGCCGGCAGTTCAAGTCCGTTCCAAAGTGGTAGTAGATCTGGTTACTGCTGTTGCCTCTTTCAGAGATCTAATAATGCAGTCTTCATAGATTGCAAGTGTAAAGCACTGATATCTCAACAACCTTCTTTCTGTCTTTTGTCTAGATTTTGCTGTGCTTAAAAATGGCTCATGCATTGGCCGGGAATCGAACCCGGGCCTCCCGCGTGGCAGGCGAGAATTCTACCACTGAACCACCAATGCTCTACATTTGTGACTTTTGACTCCCCAAATTCCACCAGTGAGAGAACCAGTGTTGCAGTCAAAGATTAAACAAGTGTCCCTTCCTCTGTCCTCAATTTCTCTGTGACCTAGAAACTGAAAAATGGCCGGCAGTTCAAGTCCGTTCCAAAGTGGTAGTAGATCTGGTTACTGCTGTTGCCTCTTTCAGAGATCTAATAATGCAGTCTTCATAGATTGCAAGTGTAAAGCACTGATATCTCAACAACCTTCTTTCTGTCTTTTGTCTAGATTTTGCTGTGCTTAAAAATGGCTCATGCATTGGCCGCGAATCGAACCTGGGCCTCCCGCGTGGCAGGCGAGAATTCTACCACTGAACCACCAATGCTCTACTTTTGTGACTTTTGACTCCCCAAATTCCACCAGTGAGAGAACCAGTGTTGCAGTCAAAGATTAAACAAGTGTCCCTTCCTCTGTCCTCAATTTCTCTGTGACCTAGAAACTGAAAAATGGCCGGCAGTTCAAGTCCGTTCCAAAGTGGTAGTAGATCTGGTTACTGCTGTTGCCTCTTTCAGAGATCTAATAATGCAGTCTTCATAGATTGCAAGTGTAAAGCACTGATATCTCAACAACCTTCTTTCTGTCTTTTGTCTAGATTTTGCTGTACTTAAAAATGGCTCATGCATTGGCCGCGAATCGAACCCGGGCCTCCCGCGTGGCAGGCGAGAATTCTACCACTGAACCACCAATGCTCTACTTTTGTGACTTTTGACTCCCCAAATTCCACCAGTGAGAGAACCAGTGTTGCAGTCAAAGATTAAACAAGTGTCCCTTCCTCTGTCCTCAATTTCTCTGTGACCTAGAAACTGAAAAATGGCTGGCAGTTCAAGTCCGTTCCAAAGTGGTAGTAGATCTGGTTACTGCTGTTGCCTCTTTCAGAGATCTAATAATGCAGTCTTCATAGATTGCAAGTGTAAAGCACTGATATCTCAACAACCTTCTTTCTGTCTTTTGTCTAGATTTTGCTGTGCTTAAAAATGGCTCATGCATTGGCCGGGAATCGAACCCGGGCCTCCCGCGTGGCAGGTGAGAATTCTACCACTGAACCACCAATGCTCTACTTTTGTGACTTTTGACTCCCCAAATTCCACCAGTGAGAGAACCAGTGTTGCAGTCAAAGATTAAACAAGTGTCCCTTCCTCTGTCCTCAATTTCTCTGTGACCTAGAAACTGAAAAATGGCCGGCAGTTCAAGTCCGTTCCAAAGTGGTAGTAGATCTGGTTACTGCTGTTGCCTCTTTCAGAGATCTAATAATGCAGTCTTCATAGATTGCAAGTGTAAAGCACTGATATCTCAACAACCTTCTTTCTGTGTTTTGTCTAGATTTTGCTGTGCTTAAAAATGGCTCATGCATTGGCCGCGAATCGAACCCGGGCCTCCCGCGTGGCAGGCGAGAATTCTACCACTGAACCACCAATGCTCTACTTTTGTGACTTTTGACTCCCCAAATTCCACCAGTGAGAGAACCAGTGTTGCAGTCAAAGATTAAACAAGTGTCCCTTCCTCTGTCCTCAATTTCTCTGTGACCTAGAAACTGAAAAATGGCTGGCAGTTCAAGTCCGTTCCAAAGTGGTAGTAGATCTGGTTACTGCTGTTGCCTCTTTCAGAGATCTAATAATGCAGTCTTCATAGATTGCAAGTGTAAAGCACTGATATCTCAACAACCTTCTTTCTGTCTTTTGTCTAGATTTTGCTGTGCTTAAAAATGGCTCATGCCTTGGCCGGGAATCGAACCCGGGCCTCCCGCGTGGCAGGCGAGAATTCTACCACTGAACCACCAATGCTCTACTTTTGTGACTTTTGACTCCCCAAATTCCACTAGTGAGAGAACCAGTGTTGCAGTCAAAGATTAAACAAGTGTCCCTTCCTCTGTCCTCAATTTCTCTGTGACCTAGAAACTGAAAAATGGCCGGCAGTTCAAGTCCGTTCCAAAGTGGTAGTAGATCTGGTTACTGCTGTTGCCTCTTTCAGAGATCTAATAATGCAGTCTTCATAGATTGCAAGTGTAAAGCACTGATATCTCAACAACCTTCTTTCTGTCTTTTGTCTAGATTTTGCTGTGCTTAAAAATGGCTCATGCATTGGCCGGGAATCGAACCCGGGCCTCCCGCGTGGCAGGTGAGAATTCTACCACTGAACCACCAATGCTCTACTTTTGTGACTTTTGACTCCCCAAATTCCACCAGTGAGAGAACCAGTGTTGCAGTCAAAGATTAAACAAGTGTCCCTTCCTCTGTCCTCAATTTCTCTGTGACCTAGAAACTGAAAAATGGCTGGCAGTTCAAGTCCGTTCCAAAGTGGTAGTAGATCTGGTTACTGCTGTTGCCTCTTTCAGAGATCTAATAATGCAGTCTTCATAGATTGCAAGTGTAAAGCACTGATATCTCAACAACCTTCTTTCTGTCTTTTGTCTAGATTTTGCTGTGCTTAAAAATGGCTCATGCATTGGCCGGGAATCGAACCCGGGCCTCCCGCGTGGCAGGCGAGAATTCTACCACTGAACCACCAATGCTCTACTTTTGTGACTTTTGACTCCCCAAATTCCACCAGTGAGAGAACCAGTGTTGCAGTCAAAGATTAAACAAGTGTCCCTTCCTCTGTCCTCAATTTCTCTGTGACCTAGAAACTGAAAAATGGCCGGCAGTTCAAGTCCGTTCCAAAGTGGTAGTAGATCTGGTTACTGCTGTTGCCTCTTTCAGAGATCTAATAATGCAGTCTTCATAGATTGCAAGTGTAAAGCACTGATATCTCAACAACCTTCTTTCTGTCTTTTGTCTAGATTTTGCTGTACTTAAAAATGGCTCATGCCTTGGCCGGGAATCGAACCCGGGCCTCCAGCGTGGCAGGCGAGAATTCTACCACTGAACCACCAATGCTCTACTTTTGTGACTTTTGACTCCCCAAATTCCACTAGTGAGAGAACCAGTGTTGCAGTCAAAGATTAAACAAGTGTCCCTTCCTCTGTCCTCAATTTCTCTGTGACCTAGAAACTGAAAAATGGCCGGCAGTTCAAGTCCGTTCCAAAGTGGTAGTAGATCTGGTTACTGCTGTTGCCTCTTTCAGAGATCTAATAATGCAGTCTTCATAGATTGCAAGTGTAAAGCACTGATATCTCAACAACCTTCTTTCTGTCTTTTGTCTAGATTTTGCTGTGCTTAAAAATGGCTCATGCATTGGCCGGGAATCGAACCCGGGCCTCCCGCGTGGCAGGTGAGAATTCTACCACTGAACCACCAATGCTCTACTTTTGTGACTTTTGACTCCCCAAATTCCACCAGTGAGAGAACCAGTGTTGCAGTCAAAGATTAAACAAGTGTCCCTTCCTCTGTCCTCAATTTCTCTGTGACCTAGAAACTGAAAAATGGCTGGCAGTTCAAGTCCGTTCCAAAGTGGTAGTAGATCTGGTTACTGCTGTTGCCTCTTTCAGAGATCTAATAATGCAGTCTTCATAGATTGCAAGTGTAAAGCACTGATATCTCAACAACCTTCTTTCTGTCTTTTGTCTAGATTTTGCTGTGCTTAAAAATGGCTCATGCATTGGCCGGGAATCGAACCCGGGCCTCCCGCGTGGCAGGCGAGAATTCTACCACTGAACCACCAATGCTCTACTTTTGTGACTTTTGACTCCCCAAATTCCACCAGTGAGAGAACCAGTGTTGCAGTCAAAGATTAAACAAGTGTCCCTTCCTCTGTCCTCAATTTCTCTGTGACCTAGAAACTGAAAAATGGCCGGCAGTTCAAGTCCGTTCCAAAGTGGTAGTAGATCTGGTTACTGCTGTTGCCTCTTTCAGAGATCTAATAATGCAGTCTTCATAGATTGCAAGTGTAAAGCACTGATATCTCAACAACCTTCTTTCTGTCTTTTGTCTAGATTTTGCTGTGCTTAAAAATGGCTCATGCATTGGCCGGGAATCGAACCCGGGCCTCCCGCGTGGCAGGCGAGAATTCTACCACTGAACCACCAATGCTCTACTTTTGTGACTTTTGACTCCCCAAATTCCACCAGTGAGAGAACCAGTGTTGCAGTCAAAGATTAAACAAGTGTCCCTTCCTCTGTCCTCAATTTCTCTGTGACCTAGAAACTGAAAAATGGCCGGCAGTTCAAGTCCGTTCCAAAGTGGTAGTAGATCTGGTTACTGCTGTTGCCTCTTTCAGAGATCTAATAATGCAGTCTTCATAGATTGCAAGTGTAAAGCACTGATATCTCAACAACCTTCTTTCTGTCTTTTGTCTAGATTTTGCTGTACTTAAAAATGGCTCATGCATTGGCCGCGAATCGAACCCGGGCCTCCCGCGTGGCAGGCGAGAATTCTACCACTGAACCACCAATGCTCTACTTTTGTGACTGTTGACTCCCCAAATTCCACCAGTGAGAGAACCAGTGTTGCAGTCAAAGATTAAACAAGTGTCCCTTCCTCTGTCCTCAATTTCTCTGTGACCTAGAAACTGAAAAATGGCTGGCAGTTCAAGTCCGTTCCAAAGTGGTAGTAGATCTGGTTACTGCTGTTGCCTCTTTCAGAGATCTAATAATGCAGTCTTCATAGATTGCAAGTGTAAAGCACTGATATCTCAACAACCTTCTTTCTGTCTTTTGTCTAGATTTTGCTGTGCTTAAAAATGGCTCATGCATTGGCCGGGAATCGAACCCGGGCCTCCCGCGTGGCAGGTGAGAATTCTACCACTGAACCACCAATGCTCTACTTTTGTGACTTTTGACTCCCCAAATTCCACCAGTGAGAGAACCAGTGTTGCAGTCAAAGATTAAACAAGTGTCCCTTCCTCTGTCCTCAATTTCTCTGTGACCTAGAAACTGAAAAATGGCCGGCAGTTCAAGTCCGTTCCAAAGTGGTAGTAGATCTGGTTACTGCTGTTGCCTCTTTCAGAGATCTAATAATGCAGTCTTCATAGATTGCAAGTGTAAAGCACTGATATCTCAACAACCTTCTTTCTGTGTTTTGTCTAGATTTTGCTGTGCTTAAAAATGGCTCATGCATTGGCCGCGAATCGAACCCGGGCCTCCCGCGTGGCAGGCGAGAATTCTACCACTGAACCACCAATGCTCTACTTTTGTGACTTTTGACTCCCCAAATTCCACCAGTGAGAGAACCAGTGTTGCAGTCAAAGATTAAACAAGTGTCCCTTCCTCTGTCCTCAATTTCTCTGTGACCTAGAAACTGAAAAATGGCTGGCAGTTCAAGTCCGTTCCAAAGTGGTAGTAGATCTGGTTACTGCTGTTGCCTCTTTCAGAGATCTAATAATGCAGTCTTCATAGATTGCAAGTGTAAAGCACTGATATCTCAACAACCTTCTTTCTGTCTTTTGTCTAGATTTTGCTGTGCTTAAAAATGGCTCATGCATTGGCCGGGAATCGAACCCGGGCCTCCCGCGTGGCAGGTGAGAATTCTACCACTGAACCACCAATGCTCTACTTTTGTGACTTTTGACTCCCCAAATTCCACCAGTGAGAGAACCAGTGTTGCAGTCAAAGATTAAACAAGTGTCCCTTCCTCTGTCCTCAATTTCTCTGTGACCTAGAAACTGAAAAATGGCTGGCAGTTCAAGTCCGTTCCAAAGTGGTAGTAGATCTGGTTACTGCTGTTGCCTCTTTCAGAGATCTAATAATGCAGTCTTCATAGATTGCAAGTGTAAAGCACTGATATCTCAACAACCTTCTTTCTGTCTTTTGTCTAGATTTTGCTGTGCTTAAAAATGGCTCATGCATTGGCCGGGAATCGAACCCGGGCCTCCCGCGTGGCAGGCGAGAATTCTACCACTGAACCACCAATGCTCTACTTTTGTGACTTTTGACTCCCCAAATTCCACCAGTGAGAGAACCAGTGTTGCAGTCAAAGATTAAACAAGTGTCCCTTCCTCTGTCCTCAATTTCTCTGTGACCTAGAAACTGAAAAATGGCCGGCAGTTCAAGTCCGTTCCAAAGTGGTAGTAGATCTGGTTACTGCTGTTGCCTCTTTCAGAGATCTAATAATGCAGTCTTCATAGATTGCAAGTGTAAAGCACTGATATCTCAACAACCTTCTTTCTGTCTTTTGTCTAGATTTTGCTGTGCTTAAAAATGGCTCATGCATTGGCCGGGAATCGAACCCGGGCCTCCCGCGTGGCAGGCGAGAATTCTACCACTGAACCACCAATGCTCTACTTTTGTGACTTTTGACTCCCCAAATTCCACCAGTGAGAGAACCAGTGTTGCAGTCAAAGATTAAACAAGTGTCCCTTCCTCTGTCCTCAATTTCTCTGTGACCTAGAAACTGAAAAATGGCCGGCAGTTCAAGTCCGTTCCAAAGTGGTAGTAGATCTGGTTACTGCTGTTGCCTCTTTCAGAGATCTAATAATGCAGTCTTCATAGATTGCAAGTGTAAAGCACTGATATCTCAACAACCTTCTTTCTGTCTTTTGTCTAGATTTTGCTGTGCTTAAAAATGGCTCATGCATTGGCCGGGAATCGAACCCAGGCCTCCCGCGTGGCAGGCGAGAATTCTACCACTGAACCACCAATGCTCTACTTTTGTGACTTTTGACTCCCCAAATTCCACCAGTGAGAGAACCAGTGTTGCAGTCAAAGATTAAACAAGTGTCCCTTCCTCTGTCCTCAATTTCTCTGTGACCTAGAAACTGAAAAATGGCCGGCAGTTCAAGTCCGTTCCAAAGTGGTAGTAGATCTGGTTACTGCTGTTGCCTCTTTCAGAGATCTAATAATGCAGTCTTCATAGATTGCAAGTGTAAAGCACTGATATCTCAACAACCTTCTTTCTGTCTTTTGTCTAGATTTTGCTGTGCTTAAAAATGGCTCATGCATTGGCCGGGAATCGAACCCGGGCCTCCCGCGTGGCAGGCGAGAATTCTACCACTGAACCACCAATGCTCTACTTTTGTGACTTTTGACTCCCCAAATTCCACCAGTGAGAGAACCAGTGTTGCAGTCAAAGATTAAACAAGTGTCCCTTCCTCTGTCCTCAATTTCTCTGTGACCTAGAAACTGAAAAATGGCCGGCAGTTCAAGTCCGTTCCAAAATGGTAGTAGATCTGGTTACTGCTGTTGCCTCTTTCAGAGATCTAATAATGCAGTCTTCATAGATTGCAAGTGTAAAGCACTGATATCTCAACAACCTTCTTTCTGTCTTTTGTCTAGATTTTGCTGTGCTTAAAAATGGCTCATGCATTGGCCGGGAATCGAACCCGGGCCTCCCGCGTGGCAGGCGAGAATTCTACCACTGAACCACCAATGCTCTACTTTTGTGACTTTTGACTCCCCAAATTCCACCAGTGAGAGAACCAGTGTTGCAGTCAAAGATTAAACAAGTGTCCCTTCCTCTGTCCTCAATTTCTCTGTGACCTAGAAACTGAAAAATGGCCGGCAGTTCAAGTCCGTTCCAAAATGGTAGTAGATCTGGTTACTGCTGTTGCCTCTTTCAGAGATCTAATAATGCAGTCTTCATAGATTGCAAGTGTAAAGCACTGATATCTCAACAACCTTCTTTCTGTCTTTTGTCTAGATTTTGCTGTGCTTAAAAATGGCTCATGCATTGGCCGCGAATCGAACCCGGGCCTCCCGCGTGGCAGGCGAGAATTCTACCACTGAACCACCAATGCTCTACTTTTGTGACTTTTGACTCCCCAAATTCCACCAGTGAGAGAACCAGTGTTGCAGTCAAAGATTAAACAAGTGTCCCTTCCTCTGTCCTCAATTTCTCTGTGACCTAGAAACTGAAAAATGGCTGGCAGTTCAAGTCCGTTCCAAAGTGGTAGTAGATCTGGTTACTGCTGTTGCCTCTTTCAGAGATCTAATAATGCAGTCTTCATAGATTGCAAGTGTAAAGCACTGATATCTCAACAACCTTCTTTCTGTCTTTTGTCTAGATTTTGCTGTGCTTAAAAATGGCTCATGCATTGGCCGGGAATCGAACCCAGGCCTCCCGCGTGGCAGGCGAGAATTCTACCACTGAACCACCAATGCTCTACTTTTGTGACTTTTGACTCCCCAAATTCCACCAGTGAGAGAACCAGTGTTGCAGTCAAAGATTAAACAAGTGTCCCTTCCTCTGTCCTCAATTTCTCTGTGACCTAGAAACTGAAAAATGGCCGGCAGTTCAAGTCCGTTCCAAAGTGGTAGTAGATCTGGTTACTGCTGTTGCCTCTTTCAGAGATCTAATAATGCAGTCTTCATAGATTGCAAGTGTAAAGCACTGATATCTCAACAACCTTCTTTCTGTCTTTTGTCTAGATTTTGCTGTGCTTAAAAATGGCTCATGCATTGGCCGGGAATCGAACCCGGGCCTCCCGCTTGGCAGGCGAGAATTCTACCACTGAACCACCAATGCTCTACTTTTGTGACTTTTGACTCCCCAAATTCCACCAGTGAGAGAACCAGTGTTGCAGTCAAAGATTAAACAAGTGTCCCTTCCTCTGTCCTCAATTTCTCTGTGACCTAGAAACTGAAAAATGGCTGGCAGTTCAAGTCCGTTCCAAAGTGGTAGTAGATCTGGTTACTGCTGTTGCCTCTTTCAGAGATCTAATAATGCAGTCTTCATAGATTGCAAGTGTAAAGCACTGATATCTCAACAACCTTCTTTCTGTCTTTTGTCTAGATTTTGCTGTGCTTAAAAATGGCTCATGCATTGGCCGGGAATCGAACCCGGGCCTCCCGCGTGGCAGGCGAGAATTCTACCACTGAACCACCAATGCTCTACTTTTGTGACTTTTGACTCCCCAAATTCCACCAGTGAGAGAACCAGTGTTGCAGTCAAAGATTAAACAAGTGTCCCTTCCTCTGTCCTCAATTTCTCTGTGACCTAGAAACTGAAAAATGGCCGGCAGTTCAAGTCCGTTCCAAAGTGGTAGTAGATCTGGTTACTGCTGTTGCCTCTTTCAGAGATCTAATAATGCAGTCTTCATAGATTGCAAGTGTAAAGCACTGATATCTCAACAACCTTCTTTCTGTCTTTTGTCTAGATTTTGCTGTGCTTAAAAATGGCTCATGCATTGGCCGGGAATCGAACCCAGGCCTCCCGCGTGGCAGGCGAGAATTCTACCACTGAACCACCAATGCTCTACTTTTGTGACTTTTGACTCCCCAAATTCCACCAGTGAGAGAACCAGTGTTGCAGTCAAAGATTAAACAAGTGTCCCTTCCTCTGTCCTCAATTTCTCTGTGACCTAGAAACTGAAAAATGGCCGGCAGTTCAAGTCCGTTCCAAAGTGGTAGTAGATCTGGTTACTGCTGTTGCCTCTTTCAGAGATCTAATAATGCAGTCTTCATAGATTGCAAGTGTAAAGCACTGATATCTCAACAACCTTCTTTCTGTCTTTTGTCTAGATTTTGCTGTGCTTAAAAATGGCTCATGCATTGGCCGGGAATCGAACCCGGGCCTCCCGCGTGGCAGGCGAGAATTCTACCACTGAACCACCAATGCTCTACTTTTGTGACTTTTGACTCCCCAAATTCCACCAGTGAGAGAACCAGTGTTGCAGTCAAAGATTAAACAAGTGTCCCTTCCTCTGTCCTCAATTTCTCTGTGACCTAGAAACTGAAAAATGGCCGGCAGTTCAAGTCCGTTCCAAAATGGTAGTAGATCTGGTTACTGCTGTTGCCTCTTTCAGAGATCTAATAATGCAGTCTTCATAGATTGCAAGTGTAAAGCACTGATATCTCAACAACCTTCTTTCTGTCTTTTGTCTAGATTTTGCTGTGCTTAAAAATGGCTCATGCATTGGCCGGGAATCGAACCCGGGCCTCCCGCGTGGCAGGCGAGAATTCTACCACTGAACCACCAATGCTCTACTTTTGTGACTTTTGACTCCCCAAATTCCACCAGTGAGAGAACCAGTGTTGCAGTCAAAGATTAAACAAGTGTCCCTTCCTCTGTCCTCAATTTCTCTGTGACCTAGAAACTGAAAAATGGCCGGCAGTTCAAGTCCGTTCCAAAATGGTAGTAGATCTGGTTACTGCTGTTGCCTCTTTCAGAGATCTAATAATGCAGTCTTCATAGATTGCAAGTGTAAAGCACTGATATCTCAACAACCTTCTTTCTGTCTTTTGTCTAGATTTTGCTGTGCTTAAAAATGGCTCATGCATTGGCCGCGAATCGAACCCGGGCCTCCCGCGTGGCAGGCGAGAATTCTACCACTGAACCACCAATGCTCTACTTTTGTGACTTTTGACTCCCCAAATTCCACCAGTGAGAGAACCAGTGTTGCAGTCAAAGATTAAACAAGTGTCCCTTCCTCTGTCCTCAATTTCTCTGTGACCTAGAAACTGAAAAATGGCTGGCAGTTCAAGTCCGTTCCAAAGTGGTAGTAGATCTGGTTACTGCTGTTGCCTCTTTCAGAGATCTAATAATGCAGTCTTCATAGATTGCAAGTGTAAAGCACTGATATCTCAACAACCTTCTTTCTGTCTTTTGTCTAGATTTTGCTGTGCTTAAAAATGGCTCATGCATTGGCCGGGAATCGAACCCAGGCCTCCCGCGTGGCAGGCGAGAATTCTACCACTGAACCACCAATGCTCTACTTTTGTGACTTTTGACTCCCCAAATTCCACCAGTGAGAGAACCAGTGTTGCAGTCAAAGATTAAACAAGTGTCCCTTCCTCTGTCCTCAATTTCTCTGTGACCTAGAAACTGAAAAATGGCCGGCAGTTCAAGTCCGTTCCAAAGTGGTAGTAGATCTGGTTACTGCTGTTGCCTCTTTCAGAGATCTAATAATGCAGTCTTCATAGATTGCAAGTGTAAAGCACTGATATCTCAACAACCTTCTTTCTGTCTTTTGTCTAGATTTTGCTGTGCTTAAAAATGGCTCATGCATTGGCCGGGAATCGAACCCGGGCCTCCCGCTTGGCAGGCGAGAATTCTACCACTGAACCACCAATGCTCTACTTTTGTGACTTTTGACTCCCCAAATTCCACCAGTGAGAGAACCAGTGTTGCAGTCAAAGATTAAACAAGTGTCCCTTCCTCTGTCCTCAATTTCTCTGTGACCTAGAAACTGAAAAATGGCTGGCAGTTCAAGTCCGTTCCAAAGTGGTAGTAGATCTGGTTACTGCTGTTGCCTCTTTCAGAGATCTAATAATGCAGTCTTCATAGATTGCAAGTGTAAAGCACTGATATCTCAACAACCTTCTTTCTGTCTTTTGTCTAGATTTTGCTGTGCTTAAAAATGGCTCATGCATTGGCCGGGAATCGAACCCAGGCCTCCCGCGTGGCAGGCGAGAATTCTACCACTGAACCACCAATGCTCTACTTTTGTGACTTTTGACTCCCCAAATTCCACCAGTGAGAGAACCAGTGTTGCAGTCAAAGATTAAACAAGTGTCCCTTCCTCTGTCCTCAATTTCTCTGTGACCTAGAAACTGAAAAATGGCCGGCAGTTCAAGTCCGTTCCAAAGTGGTAGTAGATCTGGTTACTGCTGTTGCCTCTTTCAGAGATCTAATAATGCAGTCTTCATAGATTGCAAGTGTAAAGCACTGATATCTCAACAACCTTCTTTCTGTCTTTTGTCTAGATTTTGCTGTGCTTAAAAATGGCTCATGCATTGGCCGGGAATCGAACCCAGGCCTCCCGCGTGGCAGGCGAGAATTCTACCACTGAACCACCAATGCTCTACTTTTGTGACTTTTGACTCCCCAAATTCCACCAGTGAGAGAACCAGTGTTGCAGTCAAAGATTAAACAAGTGTCCCTTCCTCTGTCCTCAATTTCTCTGTGACCTAGAAACTGAAAAATGGCCGGCAGTTCAAGTCCGTTCCAAAGTGGTAGTAGATCTGGTTACTGCTGTTGCCTCTTTCAGAGATCTAATAATGCAGTCTACATAGATTGCAAGTGTAAAGCACTGATATCTCAACAACCTTCTTTCTGTCTTTTGTCTAGATTTTGCTGTGCTTAAAAATGGCTCATGCATTGGCCGGGAATCGAACCCGGGCCTCCCGCGTGGCAGGCGAGAATTCTACCACTGAACCACCAATGCTCTACTTTTGTGACTTTTGACTCCCCAAATTCCACCAGTGAGAGAACCAGTGTTGCAGTCAAAGATTAAACAAGTGTCCCTTCCTCTGTCCTCAATTTCTCTGTGACCTAGAAACTGAAAAATGGCCGGCAGTTCAAGTCCGTTCCAAAGTGGTAGTAGATCTGGTTACTGCTGTTGCCTCTTTCAGAGATCTAATAATGCTGTCTTCATAGATTGCAAGTGTAAAGCACTGATATCTCAACAACCTTCTTTCTGTCTTTTGTCTAGATTTTGCTGTGCTTAAAAATGGCTCATGTATTGGCCGGGAATCGAACCCGGGCCTCCCGCGTGGCAGGCGAGAATTCTACCACTGAACCACCAATGCTCTACTTTTGTGACTTTTGACTCCCCAAATTCCACCAGTGAGAGAACCAGTGTTGCAGTCAAAGATTAAACAAGTGTCCCTTCCTCTGTCCTCAATTTCTCTGTGACCTAGAAACTGAAAAATGACCGGCAGTTCAAGTCCGTTCCAAAGTGGTAGTAGATGTGGTTACTGCTGTTGCCTCTTTCAGAGATCTAATAATGCAGTCTTCATAGATTGCAAGTGTAAAGCACTGACATCTCAACAACCTTCTTTCTGTCTTTTGTCTAGATTTTGCTGTGCTTAAAAATGGCTCACCCTGGAGTAGTTGGCCTTAACGTCCATTCACTCGCTCTTAACAACGCTCCATTCCCTTAACGACCATCCACTCCCTGTTTACAAAACCATGTATTATTTTGGCCATTAGTGGCGCTGTTGCGAGTTTGTGGACTGCGCTGCTGTATCCACATTTAGGAGAAGAAGAACAGAAGAAGATATCCATTTAGCAGAGTTGGAGAAAGTAGCGTTTTTTTAAAACCTGTTAACGTTTGAAGGTGAGTTTAAACTACTAAATAAGATCCAATTCCTAAACACTGTCACAACAGCAGTCATATTGTATATTTTCAACAATACGTTTGTTTACCAATAGGTTATTGGGTTTGTGAATTGATTTACCGAGTGATTGAGTTCGTTTTTTTTTCAAATGTAAACTACAGTATAAGATAAGATTGGGGGACCCTGATGGAAACAAGACAAACGTCTTTCTCAGGTCTGCATCCCCTTAACAATTGTATGTATTGAGCCGTACTGTATTGTACCCATTCTGCAATCTGTTAAATAAAGTTTTCATTCATTCATTCATTTCATCCCAACAATGTCACAACAGCAGTCATATTGTATATTTGCAGCAATATCTGTGTTCACCAATATAGGTTAAAGTGTTGACGCTGTTTCTGTTTCAACATCTGGATGTACTCGAGTCGTGTTTTGAAACGCGGAAGCATGAGCCGGTTACCTTTCGAATAGCAGCAAACTAACGTTTTGAAGGTGAGTTAAACTAATAAATAAGATCCTAAACACTGTCACAACACACTGTCACAACAGCAGTCATATTGTATATTTGCAGCAATATCTTTGTTTACCAATATAGGTTAAAGTGTTGACGCTGTTTCTACATCTACATCTGGAAGAGACTCCAATTGATTTTTACCGAGTGAAAGTGTGTCGCGTTTCCCCCCAAATGTAATCTAGTAAAGAAGACTATAAATATGACACAAATAGTGTAACAAACAATACGTTTGTTTATCAATAGGTTAAAGTGTTATTGGCTTTGTGTTGGCGATTTGGAAGAGATCCCAATTGATTTACCATGAAGGTGAGTCGTGTTTCTTTTTCTTCACATTTCATCCTGTCATAGTTAATTTTTTTGTCCGTAGTGTACATTTAGAATGAATAAAGACACTGTATCTGCTACAGCAGATCTATCATATAACGTTACCATGTAAGATGGGAGTTTGCAAAGTTAAATTGTATTATATTATTAATACATTGTGTCCTCATATCTATCTATCTCACTATATCGGCTATGCTTTTATTTTTTACTCAGTTTATTTGATCAGGGACAGTGCATACCAATCAACATTTATAAATGAATACAAATAAAAAGAACTGTAAATATGCCAACATTAGCAGGGTTGCTAGTTTACAGTTGTAGTCCCTGGGCTAGATGTTTAAAGCCCAACCTCCAGGTTAAACCCTACTGATCAATTATGGGTAGTTTACATCATTGGTATATAATTATATATATATCTGTACATATCTCTTACCTACTCTTACTAGTTACACTGCTGGTCAGAATGACTTACTACCATAGTGTCTTTATACCTGTATCACTGTACATATTAATACTATATCTAAATCTGTACATATCTCTTACCTACTCTTACTAGTTACACTGCTGGTCAGAATGACTTACTACCATAGTGTCTTTATACCTGTATCACTGTACATATTAATACTATATCTAAATCTGTACATATCTCTTACCTACTCTTACTAGTTACACTGCTGGCCAGTATGACTTATACCATAGTGTCTTTATACCTGTATCACTGTACATATTAATACTACAACTCTGTTCTTACATGTAGTACTCATAGTACTAATTTATATATGTTATACCCAGTTTAACCACCTGTACAGTGTATATTACTATTTCACGTTACTGCTACATAGTCACTCTGGTTGGATGCCAAACCTCTTTTAGTTGTACTGTACTTGTGCTGCATGATGACAATACATTACAATCTGCACTGAATTAGTCACAGAATGTTTTGGGACTAGAAGGTTTACAGGGTTAACCGGCTGTCGTGTGGCAGTGAAAGGGTTAACCTTCTGTGTATTGTTGAAGGTTTAGTCCACATTGTTTATTGAACAAAAATACAACATGAAGGTTGGCCTTTAAGCCAGAAACAATAGTACTGTTACATTTGTGACATACGATATGCAAATATACAGTAAGGAACCTGACGCAAACTTTGCCATCACAACCATTGAACTATTATAATAGTTAGGATCTATGGGTAACAGTACTGTATATTTGCATATCGTATATGTCACAAATGTAACAGTACTATATACCTGTATGTCATAAATGTCATGATGTCATGTATGTTGTGTGTGTCATAAATGTCACTATGAATTGAAAATAGAGGACCCTGATGTAAACAAGACAAACGTCTTTCTCTGGTCTGCATCCCCTTAACAATTGTGTGTATTGAGCCGTACTGTATTGTACCCATTCTGCAATCTGTTAAATAAAGTTTTCATTCATTCATTCAGTGAGATGCTGGAGAAGCAGCAGCAACAGTGGTCAGCGGCTCCCCAAGAGGACACACAACTGCCTCGCCTGTGGTCAGCCAAAGTCCCGGTTCCTCAGAGATGGCTCCACCATCCACTTTTTTTTTTATCAGACTGGAGCGGTGAGATACTGTACTTCTACTGCTCCACTAAGGTCTTCCAGACCTATGCAGCAGAAGGACTCACCAATCCCAGGATGCCATTCCAGGACTTTGTTGAGACAGAGTTTTTTCAGAGGGAGTTGGAGGCCTGGAGGGATGTCTTTATTCTCCTTTATTTTATATATCAGAGGATTTTATAGTATGTCTGCACTTTATGTGCTCATTTCATCATTCATGTATTTTACATTCTACTAAAACTGAATCAAACCATAAACAAGGTGGCCCTAAAGGATGTTAGATCCTAATGTGAAAAACTGTGATTTTATATGTCTGCTCATTTGACTTATTTCTACTTTTATCTTTACGCCCCACTATCTGCTGGGTGCATACTATAACCTTATCATGTTTTGTAACAGATTACAGAAGCATATTGGAACGTGAGGTTCTGATATGAATTGATTAATATATCTGCATTATTTTATCCCACTTTATGCTTTGCTCTTGCTGCTTGTTTTACACTGATTTTATGTTTACTGATGTAAAGCACTTTGAACTGCAATCCCCTGTATGAAAGGTGCTATACAAATAAAGTTATTATTATTATTATTATTACTGAGACACAGTTCTTTCAGATAGATAGTTTTTAAACCAGCTCAAAGCCGTTTTACCAAGACCTATATGCAGCCAAGCCTCTGCAGTAATGCGTGATCCACAGAGTCAAACGCTTTAGACAGATCAACAAACAATGCTGCACAGTGTTTTTTCTTGTCTAGTGCTTCAATTATAAGATAAGATAAGATAAGATATTCCTTTATTGATCCCCTTGGGGAAATTCAGGCATCATAGCAGCATGGGGGGAGGGGGGAGGGGTACAGGTAGTAAAACAAAACAGTATACAGGTAGTAAAAGACAACACAGGCAGTGTAAACAATTTGATCAATATGGTCAATATAATTTACTAACTGACTAGCTGAGGAATATTCACATTATTCACAGTGTCACATGAGGTGCAGTATGCAAGAGGTGGTGTTATAATAATTTACTATCTACTGAGTATACATTAATCAAAGTACCAGGGTAGTCTACTTTGTCCCCCTTGGGTTCCTATAAGTCCCAGGTCAATGTCTGGTAGCAGTCGCTGTCGCTGCCCCCTGTTGTGGGGCCTGGAGGCTGCTAGTCGCTGCCCACTGTTGTGGAGCCTGATGGCCGCTGGTATGAAGGACTGTCCGAGGCGGTTAGTTGAGTGTCGGGGGGGGATGAGTCTGTGGCTGAACGAGCTTCTCATCTTGACTAGCTCGTCGTAGAGGGGGTGGTAGGGGTTCTCCATGATGGCATCCAGCTTCCTTATCATCCCCCTCTCTACCATCACCTCAAGTCTAGGTAGCTCGACTCCCACCACGGAGCTAGCCTTCCTCACCAGCTTGTTGAGCTTGTTGGTGTCCCTTGAGTTGATGTAGCCTCCCCAGCATGCCACAGCATAGAAGAGGATGCTGGCCACAACAGACTGGTAAAAAGACTGCAGCAGTTTGTTGCACACATTGAAGGACCTGAGTCTCCTCAGGAAGAACAGCCTGCTCTGTCCCTTCCTGTAGAGGGCCTCTGTGTTGTCCGACCAGTCCAGTTTATTGTTCAGGTGTACCCCAAGGAACTTGTATGAGTCCACCATCTCCACATCCACCCCTCGGATGGAGATGGGAATCGGGGGGGGCCTCTTCTTGCCCCTCCGGAAGTCCACCACCAGCTCCTTGGTCTTACTGGTGTTGAGTTGGAGGTGGTTGCTGTCGCTCCACCCCACGAAGCTCTCCACCAGGGCATTTATGTCATTTGAGACTAGCATAGTCGCTGAAGTACTATGGATCTGAAGCCTGACTGAGACTTGTTAAGAATATTATGGTCAGCTAGAAACTCTTTCAGTTTGTTTACAAGAGATTCAAAGACTTTGGCCATTACAGACAATCTGGAAATAGGGCGATAATTATTTAGGTCAGAGGGGTCTCCGCCCTTTAACAAGGGGAGAACCATGGCCGACTTCCATGAGCTAGGTAATTCACCAGATATGATATGAACATTTCCTGATGACGCTGCCATTTTAGCTCTAATTAAGAATGACAGTGACCTAGCTGACTATTATTTGGAAATCCAGTGGTTCGTAAACTGGTGCGACAATAACTGTCTGGTTTTAAATGTTAAGAAGACTGAGGAGATGGTGTTTGACCCCAGAGGTGTTGGGGACCACAGGCCTGTGGTCATCCACACACAGTCCTGTGCATAAATTAAGAAACATGATTTAAGTTGACAAAAACCTCTGCCGCTACAATCTAATGATAATCTAAATATGTGCAACAAGGAGAGACGGGGACAGAATTAATGAATGAAAACTTTATTTAACAGATTGCAGAATGGGTACAATACAGTACGGCTCAATACACAAAATGTTTAAGGGGATGCAGAGCAGAGAAAGACATTTGTCTTGTTTACATCAGGGTCTGCCATTTTCAATTCATAGTGACATTTATGACATACATGACATTTATGACAGGGACATACATGACATACAGGTATATAGTACTGTTACATTTGTGACATACGACATGCAAATATACAGTAAGGAACCTGACGCAAACTTTGCCATCACAACCATTGAACTATTATAATAGCTTTACTATTATAATCTAAATCTGTGCAATATTCATGTTTATTTAGTGATATTCATGTTTATTGATTCAACATAGCTGTTTATCTTTGATAATGTATGACAGGCTTTTGCCCCGACCGGGATGCGAACACGGCTGCACGAGAGCAGTTCAGCTCCTTGGACAGCGTGACAAATGCACCCATTTCATTGGCTGTCAGTCTGTTACACCTATACACGGCTGGCCCCCGCGTGACAGGCGGGGATACTGACCACTATACTAACGAGGACCACCGTGTCAAGGATGAAATGGAACGAACTGGGCCCACAATTTGGACAAGTGCCCTGCTCCAATGTGGGAAGAAAGCGCCCAATTGAGGACCATGCTCATGCATTAGTGTAATAGTGTGTAATATTTTTTTTATAAAAAAAAAATTTGAATGTTGATTTAGAATTAGAATGGCAACGTAACGAACGAAGGTTCAAACATTCAAACGTTTGGGCTCAGCCCTAGTGTCTTAGTGTAATATGACAGTGGGAACCAACACCATGTAGACCATGGTACTGCCCTTCTGGAGACACAGACGTCCCTGGGTGGGCTTGAACCACCAACCTTTCGGTTAACAGCCGAACGCGCTAACCAATTGCGCCACAGAGACTTGTATAACAGATAGGTTTTTGGGCATGACTTAAGATAACTTAGGCATCAAAGGTCAAGGATTAATACCAGCGACTGCAGGAGTTTCTGAAAGGATAAATGGACTCCCCGTCGGGGAATTGAACCCCGGTCTCCCGCGTGACAGGCGTGGATACTGACCACTATACTAACGAGGACCACCGTGTCAAGGATGAAATAGAAATGGAACGAACTGGGCCCACAATTTGGACAAGTGCCCTGCTCCAATGTGGGAAGAAAGCGCCCAATTGAGGACCATGCTCATGCATTAGTGTAATAGTGTGTAATATTTTTTTTATAAAAAAATAATTTGAATGTTGATTTAGAATTAGAATGGCAACGTAACGAACGAAGGTTCGAACATTCAAACGTTTGGGCTCAGCCCTAGTGTCTTAGTGTAATATGACAGTGGGAACCAACACCATGTAGAACATAGTACTGCCCTTCGGGAGACACAGACGTCCCTGGGTGGGCTTGAACCACCAACCTTTCGGTTAACAGCCGAACGCGCTAACCAATTGCGCCACACAGACTTGTATAACAGATGGGTTTTTGGGCATGACTTAAGATAACTTAGGCATCAAAGGTCAAGGATTAATACCAGCGACTGCAGGAGTTTCTGAAAGGATAAATGGACTCCCCGTCGGGGAATTGAACCCCGGTCTCCCGCGTGACAGGCGGGGATACTGACCACTATACTAACGAGGACCACCGTGTCAAGGATGAAATAGAAATGGAACGAACTGGGCCCACAATTTGGACAAGTGCCCTGCTCCAATGTGGGAAGAAAGCGCCCAATTGAGGACCATGCTCATGCATTAGTGTAATAGTGTGTAATATTTTTTTTATAAAAAAAAAATTTGAATGTTGATTTAGAATTAGAATGGCAACGTAACGAACGAAGGTTCGAACATTCAAACGTTTTGGCTCAGCCCTAGTGTCTTAGTGTAATATGACAGTGGGAACCAACACCATGTAGACCATGGTACTGCCCTTCTGGAGACACAGACGTCCCTGGGTGGGCTTGAACCACCAACCTTTCGGTTAAGAGCCGAACGCGCTAACCGATTGCGCCACAGAGACTTGTATAAGAGATAGGTTTTTGGGCATGACTTAAGATAACTTAGGCATCAAAGGTCAAGGATTAATACCAGCGACTGCAGGAGTTTCTGAAAGGATAAATGGACTCCCCGTCGGGGAATTGAACCCCGGTCTCCCGCGTGACAGGCGGGGATACTGACCACTATACTAACAAGGACCACCGTGTCAAGGATGAAATAGAAATGGAACGAACTGGGCCCACAATTTGGACAAGTGCCCTGCTCCAATGTGGGAAGAAAGCGCCCAATTGAGGACCATGCTCATGCATTAGTGTAATAGTGTGTAATATTTTTTTTATAAAAAAAATAATTTGAATATTGATTTAGAATTAGAATGGCAACGTAACGAACGAAGGTTCGAACATTCAAACGTTTTGGCTCAGCCCTAGTGTCTTAGTGTAATGTGACAGTGGGAACCAACACCATGTAGACCATGGTACTGCCCTTCTGGAGACACAGAGGTCCCTGGGTGGGCTTGAACCACCAACCTTTCGGTTAACAGCCGAACGCGCTAACCAATTGCGCCACAGAGACTTGTAAAACAGATAGGTTTTTGGGCATGACTTAAGATAACTTAGGCATCAAAGGTCAAGCATTAATACCAGCGACTGCAGGAGTTTCTGAAAGGATAAATGGACTCCCCGTCGGGGAATTGAACCCCGGTCTCCCGCGTGACAGGCGGGGATACTGACCACTATACTAACGAGGACCACCGTGTCAAGGATGAAATAGAAATGGAACGAACTGGGCCCACAATTTAGACAAGTGCCCTGCTCCAATGTGGGAAGAAAGCGCCCAATTGAGGACCATGCTCATGCATTAGTGTAATAGTGTGTAATATTTTTTTTATAAAAAAAATAATTTGAATGTTGATTTAGAATTAGAATGGCAACGTAACGAACGAAGGTTCGAACATTCAAACGTTTGGGCTCAGCCCTAGTGTCTTAGTGTAATATGACAGTGGGAACCAACACCATGTAGAACATGGTACTGCCCTTCTGGAGACACAGACGTCCCTGGGTGGGCTTGAACCACCAACCTTTCGGTTAACAGCCGAACGCGCTAACCAATTGCGCCACACAGACTTGTATAACAGATGGGTTTTTGGGCATGACTTAAGATAACTTAGGCATCAAAGGTCAAGGATTAATACCAGCGACTGCAGGAGTTTCTGAAAGGATAAATGGACTCCCCGTCGGGGAATTGAACCCCGGTCTCCCGCGTGACAGGCGGGGATACTGACCACTATACTAACGAGGACCACCGTGTCAAGGATGAAATAGAAATGGAACGAACTGGGCCCACAATTTGGACAAGTGCCCTGCTCCAATGTGGGAAGAAAGCGCCCAATTGAGGACCATGCTCATGCATTAGTGTAATAGTGTGTAATATTTTTTTTATAAAAAAAAAATTTGAATGTTGATTTAGAATTAGAATGGCAACGTAACGAACGAAGGTTCGAACATTCAAACGTTTTGGCTCAGCCCTAGTGTCTTAGTGTAATATGACAGTGGGAACCAACACCATGTAGACCATGGTACTGCCCTTCTGGAGACACAGACGTCCCTGGGTGGGCTTGAACCACCAACCTTTCGGTTAACAGCCGAACGCGCTAACCGATTGCGCCACAGAGACTTGTATAAGAGATAGGTTTTTGGGCATGACTTAAGATAACTTAGGCATCAAAGGTCAAGGATTAATACCAGCGACTGCAGGAGTTTCTGAAAGGATAAATGGACTCCCCGTCGGGGAATTGAACCCCGGTCTCCCGCGTGACAGGCGGGGATACTGACCACTATACTAACGAGGACCACCGTGTCAAGGATGAAATAGAAATGGAACGAACTGGGCCCACAATTTGGACAAGTGCCCTGCTCCAATGTGGGAAGAAAGCGCCCAATTGAGGACCATGCTCATGCATTAGTGTAATAGTGTGTAATATTTTTTTTATAAAAAAAATAATTTGAATATTGATTTAGAATTAGAATGGCAACGTAACGAACAAAGGTTCGAACATTCAAACGTTTTGGCTCAGCCCTAGTGTCTTAGTGTAATGTGACAGTGGGAACCAACACCATGTAGACCATGGTACTGCCCTTCTGGAGACACAGACGTCCCTGGGTGGGCTTGAACCACCAACCTTTCGGTTAACAGCCGAACGCGCTAACCAATTGCGCCACAGAGACTTGTATTACAGATAGGTTTTTGGGCATGACTTAAGATAACTTAGGCATCAAAGGTCAAGCATTAATACCAGCGACTGCAGGAGTTTCTGAAAGGATAAATGGACTCCCCGTCGGGGAATTGAACCCCGGTCTCCCGCGTGACAGGCGGGGATACTGACCACTATACTAACGAGGACCACCGTGTCAAGGATGAAATAGAAATGGAACGAACTGGGCCCACAATTTGGACAAGTGCCCTGGTCCAATGTGGGAAGAAAGCGCCCAATTGAGGACCATGCTCATGCATTAGTGTAATAGTGTGTAATATTTTTTTTATAAAAAAAAAATTTGAATGTTGATTTAGAATTAGAATGGCAACGTAACGAACGAAGGTTCGAACATTCAAACGTTTTGGCTCAGCCCTAGTGTCTTAGTGTAATATGACAGTGGGAACCAACACCATGTAGACCATGGTACTGCCCTTCTGGAGACACAGACGTCCCTGGGTGGGCTTGAACCACCAACCTTTCGGTTAACAGCCGAACGCGCTAACCGATTGCGCCACAGAGACTTGTATAAGAGATAGGTTTTTGGGCATGACTTAAGATAACTTAGGCATCAAAGGTCAAGGATTAATACCAGCGACTGCAGGAGTTTCTGAAAGGATAAATGGACTCCCCGTCGGGGAATTGAACCCCGGTCTCCCGCGTGACAGGCGGGGATACTGACCACTATACTAACGAGGACCACCGTGTCAAGGATGAAATAGAAATGGAACGAACTGGGCCCACAATTTGGACAAGTGCCCTGCTCCAATGTGGGAAGAAAGCGCCCAATTGAGGACCATGCTCATGCATTAGTGTAATAGTGTGTAATATTTTTTTTATAAAAAAAATAATTTGAATATTGATTTAGAATTAGAATGGCAACGTAACGAACAAAGGTTCGAACATTCAAACGTTTTGGCTCAGCCCTAGTGTCTTAGTGTAATGTGACAGTGGGAACCAACACCATGTAGACCATGGTACTGCCCTTCTGGAGACACAGACGTCCCTGGGTGGGCTTGAACCACCAACCTTTCGGTTAACAGCCGAACACGCTAACCAATTGCGCCACAGAGACTTGTATAACAGATAGGTTTTTGGGCATGACTTAAGATAACTTAGGCATCAAAGGTCAAGCATTAATACCAGCGACTGCAGGAGTTTCTGAAAGGATAAATGGACTCCCCGTCGGGGAATTGAACCCCGGTCTCCCGCGTGACAGGCGGGGATACTGACCACTATACTAACGAGGACCACCGTGTCAAGGATGAAATAGAAATGGAACGAACTGGGCCCACAATTTGGACAAGTGCCCTGCTCCAATGTGGGAAGAAAGCGCCCAATTGAGGACCATGCTCATGCATTAGTGTAATAGTGTGTAATATTTTTTTTATAAAAAAAAAAATGTGAATGTTGATTTAGAATTAGAATGGCAACGTAACGAACGAAGGTTCGAACATTCAAACGTTTGGGCTCAGCCCTAGTGTAATATGACAGTGGGAACCAACACCATGTAGACCATGGTACTGCCCTTCTGGAGACACAGACGTCCCTGGGTGGGCTTGAACCACCAACCTTTCGGTTAACAGCCGAACGCGCTAACCAATTGCGCCACAGAGACTTGTATAACAGATAGGTTTTTGGGCATGACTTAAGATAACTTAGGCATCAAAGGTCAAGGATTAATACCAGCGACTGCAGGAGTTTCTGAAAGGATAAATGGACTCCCCGTCGGGGAATTGAACCCCGGTCTCACGCGTGACAGGCGGGGATACTGACCACTATACTAACGAGGACCACCGTGTCAAGGATGAAATGGAACGAACTGGGCCCACAATTTGGACAAGTGCCCTGCTCCAATGTGGGAAGAAAGCGCCCAATTGAGGACCATGCTCATGCATTAGTGTAATAGTGTGTAATATTTTTTTTATAAAAAAAAAATTTGAATGTTGATTTAGAATTAGAATGGCAACGTAACGAACGAAGGTTCGAACATTCAAACGTTTTGGCTCAGCCCTAGTGTCTTAGTGTAATATGACAGTGGGAACCAACACCATGTAGACCATGGTACTGCCCTTCTGGAGACACAGACGTCCCTGGGTGGGCTTGAACCACCAACCTTTCGGTTAACAGCCGAACGCGCTAACCGATTGCGCCACAGAGACTTGTATAAGAGATAGGTTTTTGGGCATGACTTAAGATAACTTAGGCATCAAAGGTCAAGGATTAATACCAGCGACTGCAGGAGTTTCTGAAAGGATAAATGGACTCCCCGTCGGGGAATTGAACCCCGGTCTCCCGCGTGACAGGCGGGGATACTGACCACTATACTAACGAGGACCACCGTGTCAAGGATGAAATAGAAATGGAACGAACTGGGCCCACAATTTGGACAAGTGCCCTGCTCCAATGTGGGAAGAAAGCGCCCAATTGAGGACCATGCTCATGCATTAGTGTAATAGTGTGTAATATTTTTTTTATAAAAAAAATAATTTGAATATTGATTTAGAATTAGAATGGCAACGTAACGAACAAAGGTTCGAACATTCAAACGTTTTGGCTCAGCCCTAGTGTCTTAGTGTAATGTGACAGTGGGAACCAACACCATGTAGACCATGGTACTGCCCTTCTGGAGACACAGACGTCCCTGGGTGGGCTTGAACCACCAACCTTTCGGTTAACAGCCGAACGCGCTAACCAATTGCGCCACAGAGACTTGTATAACAGATAGGTTTTTGGGCATGACTTAAGATAACTTAGGCATCAAAGGTCAAGCATTAATACCAGCGACTGCAGGAGTTTCTGAAAGGATAAATGGACTCCCCGTCGGGGAATTGAACCCCGGTCTCCCGCGTGACAGGCGGGGATACTGACCACTATACTAACGAGGACCACCGTGTCAAGGATGAAATAGAAATGGAACGAACTGGGCCCACAATTTGGACAAGTGCCCTGCTCCAATGTGGGAAGAAAGCGCCCAATTGAGGACCATGCTCATGCATTAGTGTAATAGTGTGTAATATTTTTTTTATAAAAAAAAAAATGTGAATGTTGATTTAGAATTAGAATGGCAACGTAACGAACGAAGGTTCGAACATTCAAACGTTTGGGCTCAGCCCTAGTGTAATATGACAGTGGGAACCAACACCATGTAGACCATGGTACTGCCCTTCTGGAGACACAGACGTCCCTGGGTGGGCTTGAACCACCAACCTTTCGGTTAACAGCCGAACGCGCTAACCAATTGCGCCACAGAGACTTGTATAACAGATAGGTTTTTGGGCATGACTTAAGATAACTTAGGCATCAAAGGTCAAGGATTAATACCAGCGACTGCAGGAGTTTCTGAAAGGATAAATGGACTCCCCGTCGGGGAATTGAACCCCGGTCTCACGCGTGACAGGCGGGGATACTGACCACTATACTAACGAGGACCACCGTGTCAAGGATGAAATGGAACGAACTGGGCCCACAATTTGGACAAGTGCCCTGCTCCAATGTGGGAAGAAAGCGCCCAATTGAGGACCATGCTCATGCATTAGTGTAATAGTGTGTAATATTTGTTTTATAAAAAAAAAATTGAATGTTGATTTAGAATTAGAATGGCAACGTAACGAACGAAGGTTCAAACATTCAAACGTTTGGGCTCAGCCCTAGTGTCTTAGTGTAATATGACAGTGGGAACCAACACCATGTAGACCATGGTACTGCCCTTCTGGAGACACAGACGTCCCTGGGTGGGCTTGAACCACCAACCTTTCGGTTAACAGCCGAACGCACTAACCAATTGCGCCACAGAGACTTGTATAACAGATAGGTTTTTGGGCATGACTTAAGATAACTTAGGCATCAAAGGTCAAGCATTAATACCAGCGACTGCAGGAGTTTCTGAAAGGATAAATGGACTCCCCGTCGGGGAATTGAACCCCGGTCTCCCACGTGACAGGCGGGGATACTGACCACTATACTAACGAGGACCACCGTGTCAAGGATGAAATAGAAATGGAACGAACTGGGCCCACAATTTGGACAAGTGCCCTGCTCCAATGTGGGAAGAAAGCGCCCAGTTGAGGACCATGCTCATGCATTAGTGTAATAGTGTGTAATATTTTTTTTATAAAAAAAAAAATTTGAATGTTGATTTAGAATTAGAATGGCAACGTAACGAACGAAGGTTCGAACATTCAAACGTTTGGGCTCAGCCCTAGTGTAATATGACAGTGGGAACCAACACCATGTAGACCATGGTACTGCCCTTTTGGAGACACAGACGTCCCTGGGTGGGCTTGAACCACCAACCTTTCGGTTAACAGCCGAACGCGCTAACCAATTGCGCCACAGAGACTTGTATAACAGATAGGTTTTTGGGCATGACTTAAGATAACTTAGGCATCAAAGGTCAAGGATTAATACCAGCGACTGCAGGAGTTTCTGAAAGGATAAATGGACTCCCCGTCGGGGAATTGAACCCGGGTCTCCCGCGTGACAGGCGGGTATACTGACCACTATACTAACGAGGACCACCGTGTCAAGAATGAAATAGAAATGGAACGAACTGGGCCCACAATTTGGACAAGTGCCCTGCTCCAATGTGGGAAGAAAGCGCCCAATTGAGGACCATGCTCATGCATTAGTGTAATAGTGTGTAATATTCTTTTTATAAAAAAAAAAATTTGAATGTTGATTTAGAATTAGAATGGCAACGTAACGAACGAAGGTTCAAACATTCAAACGTTTGGGCTCAGCCCTAGTGTCTTAGTGTAATATGACAGTGGGAACCAACACCATGTAGACCATGGTACTGCCCTTCTGGAGACACAGACGTCCCTGGGTGGGCTTGAACCACCAACCTTTCGGTTAACAGCCGAACGCGCTAACCAATTGCGCCACAGAGACTTGTATAAGAGATAGGTTTTTGGGCATGACTTAAGATAACTTAGGCATCAAAGGTCAAGGATTAATACCAGCGACTGCAGGAGTTTCTGAAAGGATAAATGGACTCCCCATCGGGGAATTGAACCCCGGTCTCCCGCGTGACAGGCGGGGATACTGACCACTATACTAACGAGGACCACCGTGTCAAGGATGAAATGGAACGAACTGGGCCCACAATTTGGACAAGTGCCCTGCTCCAATGTGGGAAGAAAGCGCCCAATTGAGGACCATGCTCATGCATTAGTGTAATAGTGTGTAATATTTGTTTTATAAAAAAAAAAATTGAATGTTGATTTAGAATTAGAATGGCAACGTAACGAACGAAGGTTCAAACATTCAAACGTTTGGGCTCAGCCCTAGTGTCTTAGTGTAATATGACAGTGGGAACCAACACCATGTAGACCATGGTACTGCCCTTCTGGAGACACAGACGTCCCTGGGTGGGCTTGAACCACCAACCTTTCGGTTAACAGCCGAACGCGCTAACCAATTGCGCCACAGAGACTTCTATAACAGATAGGTTTTTGGGCATGACTTAAAATAACTTAGGCATCAAAGGTCAAGGATTAATACCAGCGACTGCAGGAGTTTCTGAAAGGATAAATGGACTCCCCGTCGGGGAATTGAACCCCGGTCTCCCGCGTGACAGGCGTGGATACTGACCACTATACTATCGAGGACCACCGTGTCAAGGATGAAATAGAAATGGAACGAACTGGGCCCACAATTTGGACAAGTGCCCTGCTCCAATGTGGGAAGAAAGCGCCCAATTGAGGACCATGCTCATGCATTAGTGTAATAGTGTGTAATATTTTTTTTATAAGAAAATAATATGAATGTTGATTTAGAATTAGAATGGCAACGTAACGAACGAAGGTTCGAACATTCAAACGTTTGGGCTCAGCCCTAGTGTCTTAGTGTAATATGACAGTGGGAACCAACACCATGTAGAACATGGTACTGCCCTTCTGGAGACACAGACGTCCCTGGGTGGGCTTGAACCACCAACCTTTCGGTTAACAGCCGAACGCGCTAACCAATTGCGCCACAGAGACTTCTATAACAGATAGGTTTTTGGGCATGACTTAAAATAACTTAGGCATCAAAGGTCAAGGATTAATACCAGCGACTGCAGGAGTTTCTGAAAGGATAAATGGACTCCCCGTCGGGGAATTGAACCCCGGTCTCCCGCGTGACAGGCGTGGATACTGACCACTATACTATCGAGGACCACCGTGTCAAGGATGAAA
Organism: Notolepis coatsorum; assembly: GCF_963971535.1. Classification (NCBI taxonomy): domain Eukaryota; kingdom Metazoa; phylum Chordata; class Actinopteri; order Aulopiformes; family Paralepididae; genus Notolepis; species Notolepis coatsorum. Next base: position 152,560 of record NC_140169.1, on the reverse strand, counting down.
TAGAAATGGAACGAACTGGGCCCACAATTTGGACAAGTGCCCTGCTCCAATGTGGGAAGAAAGCGCCCAATTGAGGACCATGCTCATGCATTAGTGTAATAGTGTGTAATATTTTTTTTATAAGAAAATAATATGAATGTTGATTTAGAATTAGAATGGCAACGTAACGAACGAAGGTTCGAACATTCAAACGTTTGGGCTCAGCCCTAGTGTCTTAGTGTAATATGACAGTGGGAACCAACACCATGTAGAACATGGTACTGCCCTTCTGGAGACACAGACGTCCCTGGGTGGGCTTGAACCACCAACCTTTCGGTTAACAGCCGAACGCGCTAACCAATTGCGCCACACAGACTTGTATAACAGATGGGTTTTTGGGCATGACTTAAGATAACTTAGGCATCAAAGGTCAAGGATTAATACCAGCGACTGCAGGAGTTTCTGAAAGGATAAATGGACTCCCCGTCGGGGAATTGAACCCCGGTCTCCCGCGTGACAGGCGGGGATACTGACCACTATACTAACGAGGATCACCGTGTCAAGGATGAAATAGAAATGGAACGAACTGGGCCCACAATTTGGACAAGTGCCCTGCTCCAATGTGGGAAGAAAGCGCCCAATTGAGGACCATGCTCATGCATTAGTGTAATAGTGTGTAATATTTTTTTTATAAAAAAAAAATTTGAATGTTGATTTAGAATTAGAATGGCAACGTAACGAACGAAGGTTCGAACATTCAAACGTTTTGGCTCAGCCCTAGTGTCTTAGTGTAATATGACAGTGGGAACCAACACCATGTAGACCATGGTACTGCCCTTCTGGAGACACAGACGTCCCTGGGTGGGCTTGAACCACCAACCTTTCGGTTAACAGCCGAACACGCTAACCAATTGCGCCACAGAGACTTGTATAACAGATAGGTTTTTGGGCATGACTTAAGATAACTTAGGCATCAAAGGTCAAGGATTAATACCAGCGACTGCAGGAGTTTCTGAAAGGATAAATGGACTCCCCGTCGGGGAATTGAACCCCGGTCTCCCGCGTGACAGGCGTGGATACTGACCACTATACTAACGAGGACCACCGTGTCAAGGATGAAATAGAAATGGAACGAACTGGGCCCACAATTTGGACAAGTGCCCTGCTCCAATGTGGGAAGAAAGCGCCCAATTGAGGACCATGCTCATGCATTAGTGTAATAGTGTGTAATATTTTTTTTATAAGAAAATAATATGAATGTTGATTTAGAATTAGAATGGCAACGTAACGAACGAAGGTTCGAACATTCAAACGTTTGGGCTCAGCCCTAGTGTCTTAGTGTAATATGACAGTGGGAACCAACACCATGTAGAACATGGTACTGCCCTTCTGGAGACACAGACGTCCCTGGGTGGGCTTGAACCACCAACCTTTCGGTTAACAGCCGAACGCGCTAACCAATTGCGCCACACAGACTTGTATAACAGATGGGTTTTTGGGCATGACTTAAGATAACTTAGGCATCAAAGGTCAAGGATTAATACCAGCGACTGCAGGAGTTTCTGAAAGGATAAATGGACTCCCCGTCGGGGAATTGAACCCCGGTCTCCCGCGTGACAGGCGGGGATACTGACCACTATACTAACGAGGATCACCGTGTCAAGGATGAAATAGAAATGGAACGAACTGGGCCCACAATTTGGACAAGTGCCCTGCTCCAATGTGGGAAGAAAGCGCCCAATTGAGGACCATGCTCATGCATTAGTGTAATAGTGTGTAATATTTTTTTTATAAAAAAAACAATTGAATGTTGATTTAGAATTAGAATGGCAACGTAACGAACGAAGGTTCAAACATTCAAACGTTTGGGCTCAGCCCTAGTGTCTTAGTGTAATATGACAGTGGGAACCAACACCATGTAGACCATGGTACTGCCCTTCTGGAGACACAGACGTCCATGGGTGGGCTTGAACCACCAACCTTTCGGTTAACAGCCGAACGCGCTAACCAATTGCGCCACATAGACTTGTATAACAGATAGGTTTTTGGGCATGACTTAAGATAACTTAGGCATCAAAGGTCAAGGATTAATACCAGCGACTGCAGGAGTTTCTGAAAGGATAAATGGACTCCCCGTCGGGGAATTGAACCCCGGTCTCCCGCGTGACAGGCGTGGATACTGACCACTATACTATCGAGGACCACCGTGTCAAGGATGAAATAGAAATGGAACGAACTGGGCCCACAATTTGGACAAGTGCCCTGCTCCAATGTGGGAAGAAAGCGCCCAATTGAGGACCATGCTCATGCATTAGTGTAATAGTGTGTAATATTTTTTTTATAAGAAAATAATATGAATGTTGATTTAGAATTAGAATGGCAACGTAACGAACGAAGGTTCGAACATTCAAACGTTTGGGCTCAGCCCTAGTGTCTTAGTGTAATATGACAGTGGGAACCAACACCATGTAGAACATGGTACTGCCCTTCTGGAGACACAGACGTCCCTGGGTGGGCTTGAACCACCAACCTTTCGGTTAACAGCCGAACACGCTAACCAATTGCGCCACAGAGACTTCTATAACAGATAGGTTTTTGGGCATGACTTAAAATAACTTAGGCATCAAAGGTCAAGGATTAATACCAGCGACTGCAGGAGTTTCTGAAAGGATAAATGGACTCCCCGTCGGGGAATTGAACCCCGGTCTCCCGCGTGACAGGCGTGGATACTGACCACTATACTATCGAGGACCACCGTGTCAAGGATGAAATAGAAATGGAACGAACTGGGCCCACAATTTGGACAAGTGCCCTGCTCCAATGTGGGAAGAAAGCGCCCAATTGAGGACCATGCTCATGCATTAGTGTAATAGTGTGTAATATTTTTTTTATAAGAAAATAATATGAATGTTGATTTAGAATTAGAATGGCAACGTAACGAACGAAGGTTCGAACATTCAAACGTTTGGGCTCAGCCCTAGTGTCTTAGTGTAATATGACAGTGGGAACCAACACCATGTAGAACATGGTACTGCCCTTCTGGAGACACAGACGTCCCTGGGTGGGCTTGAACCACCAACCTTTCGGTTAACAGCCGAACGCGCTAACCAATTGCGCCACACAGACTTGTATAACAGATGGGTTTTTGGGCATGACTTAAGATAACTTAGGCATCAAAGGTCAAGGATTAATACCAGCGACTGCAGGAGTTTCTGAAAGGATAAATGGACTCCCCGTCGGGGAATTGAACCCCGGTCTCCCGCGTGACAGGCGGGGATACTGACCACTATACTAACGAGGATCACCGTGTCAAGGATGAAATAGAAATGGAACGAACTGGGCCCACAATTTGGACAAGTGCCCTGCTCCAATGTGGGAAGAAAGCGCCCAATTGAGGACCATGCTCATGCATTAGTGTAATAGTGTGTAATATTTTTTTTATAAAAAAAAAATTTGAATGTTGATTTAGAATTAGAATGGCAACGTAACGAACGAAGGTTCGAACATTCAAACGTTTTGGCTCAGCCCTAGTGTCTTAGTGTAATATGACAGTGGGAACCAACACCATGTAGACCATGGTACTGCCCTTCTGGAGACACAGACGTCCCTGGGTGGGCTTGAACCACCAACCTTTCGGTTAACAGCCGAACGCGCTAACCAATTGCGCCACAGAGACTTGTATAACAGATAGGTTTTTGGGCATGACTTAAGATAACTTAGGCATCAAAGGTCAAGGATTAATACCAGCGACTGCAGGAGTTTCTGAAAGGATAAATGGACTCCCCGTCGGGGAATTGAACCCCGGTCTCCCGCGTGACAGGCGTGGATACTGACCACTATACTAACGAGGACCACCGTGTCAAGGATGAAATAGAAATGGAACGAACTGGGCCCACAATTTGGACAAGTGCCCTGCTCCAATGTGGGAAGAAAGCGCCCAATTGAGGACCATGCTCATGCATTAGTGTAATAGTGTGTAATATTTTTTTTATAAGAAAATAATATGAATGTTGATTTAGAATTAGAATGGCAACGTAACGAACGAAGGTTCGAACATTCAAACGTTTGGGCTCAGCCCTAGTGTCTTAGTGTAATATGACAGTGGGAACCAACACCATGTAGAACATGGTACTGCCCTTCTGGAGACACAGACGTCCCTGGGTGGGCTTGAACCACCAACCTTTCGGTTAACAGCCGAACGCGCTAACCAATTGCGCCACACAGACTTGTATAACAGATGGGTTTTTGGGCATGACTTAAGATAACTTAGGCATCAAAGGTCAAGGATTAATACCAGCGACTGCAGGAGTTTCTGAAAGGATAAATGGACTCCCCGTCGGGGAATTGAACCCCGGTCTCCCGCGTGACAGGCGGGGATACTGACCACTATACTAACGAGGATCACCGTGTCAAGGATGAAATAGAAATGGAACGAACTGGGCCCACAATTTGGACAAGTGCCCTGCTCCAATGTGGGAAGAAAGCGCCCAATTGAGGACCATGCTCATGCATTAGTGTAATAGTGTGTAATATTTTTTTTATAAAAAAAACAATTGAATGTTGATTTAGAATTAGAATGGCAACGTAACGAACGAAGGTTCAAACATTCAAACGTTTGGGCTCAGCCCTAGTGTCTTAGTGTAATATGACAGTGGGAACCAACACCATGTAGACCATGGTACTGCCCTTCTGGAGACACAGACGTCCATGGGTGGGCTTGAACCACCAACCTTTCGGTTAACAGCCGAACGCGCTAACCAATTGCGCCACATAGACTTGTATAACAGATAGGTTTTTGGGCATGACTTAAGATAACTTAGGCATCAAAGGTCAAGGATTAATACCAGCGACTGCAGGAGTTTCTGAAAGGATAAATGGACTCCCCGTCGGGGAATTGAACCCCGGTCTAACCGCGTGACAGGCGGGGATACTGACCACTATACTAACGAGGACCACCGTGTCAAGGATGAAATAGAAATGGAATGAACTGGGTCCACAATTTGGACAAGTGCCCTGCTCCAATGTGGGAAGAAAGCGCCCAATTGAGGACCATGCTCATGCATTAGTGTAATAGTGTGTAATATTTTTTTTATAAAAAAAAAATTTGAATGTTGATTTAGAATTAGAATGGCAACGTAACGAACGAAGGTTCAAACATTCAAACGTTTGGGCTCAGCCCTAGTGTCTTAGTGTAATATGACAGTGGGAACCAACACCATGTAGACCATGGTACTGCCCTTCTGGAGACACAGACGTCCCTGGGTGGGCTTGAACCACCAACCTTTCGGTTAACAGCCGAACGCGCTAACCAATTGTGCCACAGAGACTTGTATAAGAGATAGGTTTTTGGGCATGACTTAAGATAACTTAGGCATCAAAGGTCAAGGATTAATACCAGCGACTGCAGGCGTTTCTGAAAGGATAAATGGACTCCCCATCGGGGAATTGAACCCCGGTCTCCCGCGTGACAGGCGGGGATACTGACCACTATACTAACGAGGACCACCGTGTCAAGGATGAAATAGAAATGGAACGAACTGGGCCCACAATTTGGACAAGTGCCCTGCTCCAATGTGGGAAGAAAGCGCCCAATTGAGGACCATGCTCATGCATTAGTGTAATAGTGTGTAATATTTTTTTTATAAAAAAAATAATTTGAATATTGATTTAGAATTAGAATGGCAACGTAACGAACGAAGGTTCGAACATTCAAACGTTTTGGCTCAGCCCTAGTGTCTTAGTGTAATGTGACAGTGGGAACCAACACCATGTAGACCATGGTACTGCCCTTCTGGAGACACAGACGTCCCTGGGTGGGCTTGAACCACCAACCTTTCGGTTAACAGCCGAACGCGCTAACCAATTGCGCCACAGAGACTTGTAAAACAGATAGGTTTTTGGGCATGACTTAAGATAACTTAGGCATCAAAGGTCAAGCATTAATACCAGCGACTGCAGGAGTTTCTGAAAGGATAAATGGACTCCCCGTCGGGGAATTGAACCCCGGTCTCCCGCGTGACAGGCGGGGATACTGACCACTATACTAACGAGGACCACCGTGTCAAGGATGAAATAGAAATGGAACGAACTGGGCCCACAATTTAGACAAGTGCCCTGCTCCAATGTGGGAAGAAAGCGCCCAATTGAGGACCATGCTCATGCATTAGTGTAATAGTGTGTAATATTTTTTTTATAAAAAAAATAATTTGAATGTTGATTTAGAATTAGAATGGCAACGTAACGAACGAAGGTTCGAACATTCAAACGTTTGGGCTCAGCCCTAGTGTCTTAGTGTAATATGACAGTGGGAACCAACACCATGTAGAACATGGTACTGCCCTTCTGGAGACACAGACGTCCCTGGGTGGGCTTGAACCACCAACCTTTCGGTTAACAGCCGAACGCGCTAACCAATTGCGCCACACAGACTTGTATAACAGATGGGTTTTTGGGCATGACTTAAGATAACTTAGGCATCAAAGGTCAAGGATTAATACCAGCGACTGCAGGAGTTTCTGAAAGGATAAATGGACTCCCCGTCGGGGAATTGAACCCCGGTCTCCCGCGTGACAGGCGGGGATACTGACCACTATACTAACGAGGACCACCGTGTCAAGGATGAAATAGAAATGGAACGAACTGGGCCCACAATTTGGACAAGTGCCCTGCTCCAATGTGGGAAGAAAGCGCCCAATTGAGGACCATGCTCATGCATTAGTGTAATAGTGTGTAATATTTTTTTTATAAAAAAAAAATTTGAATGTTGATTTAGAATTAGAATGGCAACGTAACGAACGAAGGTTCGAACATTCAAACGTTTTGGCTCAGCCCTAGTGTCTTAGTGTAATATGACAGTGGGAACCAACACCATGTAGACCATGGTACTGCCCTTCTGGAGACACAGACGTCCCTGGGTGGGCTTGAACCACCAACCTTTCGGTTAACAGCCGAACGCGCTAACCGATTGCGCCACAGAGACTTGTATAAGAGATAGGTTTTTGGGCATGACTTAAGATAACTTAGGCATCAAAGGTCAAGGATTAATACCAGCGACTGCAGGAGTTTCTGAAAGGATAAATGGACTCCCCGTCGGGGAATTGAACCCCGGTCTCCCGCGTGACAGGCGGGGATACTGACCACTATACTAACGAGGACCACCGTGTCAAGGATGAAATAGAAATGGAACGAACTGGGCCCACAATTTGGACAAGTGCCCTGCTCCAATGTGGGAAGAAAGCGCCCAATTGAGGACCATGCTCATGCATTAGTGTAATAGTGTGTAATATTTTTTTTATAAAAAAAAAAATGTGAATATTGATTTAGAATTAGAATGGCAACGTAACGAACAAAGGTTCGAACATTCAAACGTTTTGGCTCAGCCCTAGTGTCTTAGTGTAATGTGACAGTGGGAACCAACACCATGTAGACCATGGTACTGCCCTTCTGGAGACACAGACGTCCCTGGGTGGGCTTGAACCACCAACCTTTCGGTTAACAGCCGAACGCGCTAACCAATTGCGCCACAGAGACTTGTATAACAGATAGGTTTTTGGGCATGACTTAAGATAACTTAGGCATCAAAGGTCAAGCATTAATACCAGCGACTGCAGGAGTTTCTGAAAGGATAAATGGACTCCCCGTCGGGGAATTGAACCCCGGTCTCCCGCGTGACAGGCGGGGATACTGACCACTATACTAACGAGGACCACCGTGTCAAGGATGAAATAGAAATGGAACGAACTGGGCCCACAATTTGGACAAGTGCCCTGCTCCAATGTGGGAAGAAAGCGCCCAATTGAGGACCATGCTCATGCATTAGTGTAATAGTGTGTAATATTTTTTTTATAAAAAAAAAAATGTGAATGTTGATTTAGAATTAGAATGGCAACGTAACGAACGAAGGTTCGAACATTCAAACGTTTGGGCTCAGCCCTAGTGTAATATGACAGTGGGAACCAACACCATGTAGACCATGGTACTGCCCTTCTGGAGACACAGACGTCCCTGGGTGGGCTTGAACCACCAACCTTTCGGTTAACAGCCGAACGCGCTAACCAATTGCGCCACAGAGACTTGTATAACAGATAGGTTTTTGGGCATGACTTAAGATAACTTAGGCATCAAAGGTCAAGGATTAATACCAGCGACTGCAGGAGTTTCTGAAAGGATAAATGGACTCCCCGTCGGGGAATTGAACCCCGGTCTCACGCGTGACAGGCGGGGATACTGACCACTATACTAACGAGGATCACCGTGTCAAGGATGAAATAGAAATGGAACGAACTGGGCCCACAATTTGGACAAGTGCCCTGCTCCAATGTGGGAAGAAAGCGCCCAATTGAGGACCATGCTCATGCATTAGTGTAATAGTGTGTAATATTTTTTTTATAAAAAAAAAATTTGAATGTTGATTTAGAATTAGAATGGCAACGTAACGAACGAAGGTTCGAACATTCAAACGTTTTGGCTCAGCCCTAGTGTCTTAGTGTAATATGACAGTGGGAACCAACACCATGTAGACCATGGTACTGCCCTTCTGGAGACACAGACGTCCCTGGGTGGGCTTGAACCACCAACCTTTCGGTTAACAGCCGAACGCGCTAACCAATTGCGCCACAGAGACTTGTATAACAGATAGGTTTTTGGGCATGACTTAAGATAACTTAGGCATCAAAGGTCAAGGATTAATACCAGCGACTGCAGGAGTTTCTGAAAGGATAAATGGACTCCCCGTCGGGGAATTGAACCCCGGTCTCCCGCGTGACAGGCGGGGATACTGACCACTATACTAACGAGGACCACCGTGTCAAGGATGAAATAGAAATGGAACGAACTGGGCCCACAATTTGGACAAGTGCCCTGCTCCAATGTGGGAAGAAAGCGCCCAATTGAGGACCATGCTCATGCATTAGTGTAATAGTGTATAATATTTTTTTTATAAAAAAAAAAATTTGAATGTTGATTTAGAATTAGAATGGCAACGTAACGAACGAAGGTTCAAACATTCAAACGTTTGGGCTCAGCCCTAGTGTCTTAGTGTAATATGACAGTGGGAACCAACACCATGTAGACCATGGTACTGCCCTTCTGGAGACACAGACGTCCCTGGGTGGGCTTGAACCACCAACCTTTCGGTTAACAGCCGAACGCGCTAACCGATTGCGCCACAGAGACTTGTATAAGAGATAGGTTTTTGGGCATGACTTAAGATAACTTAGGCATCAAAGGTCAAGGATTAATACCAGCGACTGCAGGAGTTTCTGAAAGGATAAATGGACTCCCCGTCGGGGAATTGAACCCCGGTCTCCCGCGTGACAGGCGGGGATACTGACCACTATACTAACGAGGACCACCGTGTCAAGGATGAAATAGAAATGGAACGAACTGGGCCCACAATTTGGACAAGTGCCCTGCTCCAACGTGGGAAGAAAGCGCCCAATTGAGGACCATGCTCATGCATTAGTGTAATAGTGTGTAATATTTTTTTTATAAAAAAAAATTTGAATGTTGATTTAGAATTAGAATGGCAACGTAACGAACGAAGGTTCGAACATTCAAACGTTTTGGCTCAGCCCTAGTGTCTTAGTGTAATATGACAGTGGGAACCAACACCATGTAGACCATGGTACTGCCCTTCTGGAGACACAGACGTCCCTGGGTGGGCTTGAACCACCAACCTTTCGGTTAACAGCCGAACGCGCTAACCAATTGCGCCACAGAGACTTGTATAACAGATAGGTTTTTGGGCATGACTTAAGATAACTTAGGCATCAAAGGTCAAGGATTAATACCAGCGACTGCAGGAGTTTCTGAAAGGATAAATGGACTCCCCGTCGGGGAATTGAACCCCGGTCTCCCGCGTGACAGGCGTGGATACTGACCACTATACTAACGAGGACCACCGTGTCAAGGATGAAATAGAAATGGAACGAACTGGGCCCACAATTTGGACAAGTGCCCTGCTCCAATGTGGGAAGAAAGCGCCCAATTGAGGACCATGCTCATGCATTAGTGTAATAGTGTGTAATATTTTTTTTATAAGAAAATAATATGAATGTTGATTTAGAATTAGAATGGCAACGTAACGAACGAAGGTTCGAACATTCAAACGTTTGGGCTCAGCCCTAGTTTCTTAGTGTAATATGACAGTGGGAACCAACACCATGTAGAACATGGTACTGCCCTTCTGGAGACACAGACGTCCCTGGGTGGGCTTGAACCACCAACCTTTCGGTTAACAGCCGAACGCGCTAACCAATTGCGCCACACAGACTTGTATAACAGATGGGTTTTTGGGCATGACTTAAGATAACTTAGGCATCAAAGGTCAAGGATTAATACCAGCGACTGCAGGAGTTTCTGAAAGGATAAATGGACTCCCCGTCGGGGAATTGAACCCCGGTCTCCCGCGTGACAGGCGGGGATACTGACCACTATACTAACGAGGATCACCGTGTCAAGGATGAAATAGAAATGGAACGAACTGGGCCCACAATTTGGACAAGTGCCCTGCTCCAATGTGGGAAGAAAGCGCCCAATTGAGGACCATGCTCATGCATTAGTGTAATAGTGTGTAATATTTTTTTTATAAAAAAAACAATTGAATGTTGATTTAGAATTAGAATGGCAACGTAACGAACGAAGGTTCAAACATTCAAACGTTTGGGCTCAGCCCTAGTGTCTTAGTGTAATATGACAGTGGGAACCAACACCATGTAGACCATGGTACTGCCCTTCTGGAGACACAGACGTCCATGGGTGGGCTTGAACCACCAACCTTTCGGTTAACAGCCGAACGCGCTAACCAATTGCGCCACATAGACTTGTATAACAGATAGGTTTTTGGGCATGACTTAAGATAACTTAGGCATCAAAGGTCAAGGATTAATACCAGCGACTGCAGGAGTTTCTGAAAGGATAAATGGACTCCCCGTCGGGGAATTGAACCCCGGTCTAACCGCGTGACAGGCGGGGATACTGACCACTATACTAACGAGGACCACCGTGTCAAGGATGAAATAGAAATGGAATGAACTGGGTCCACAATTTGGACAAGTGCCCTGCTCCAATGTGGGAAGAAAGCGCCCAATTGAGGACCATGCTCATGCATTAGTGTAATAGTGTGTAATATTTTTTTTATAAAAAAAAAATTTGAATGTTGATTTAGAATTAGAATGGCAACGTAACGAACGAAGGTTCAAACATTCAAACGTTTGGGCTCAGCCCTAGTGTCTTAGTGTAATATGACAGTGGGAACCAACACCATGTAGACCATGGTACTGCCCTTCTGGAGACACAGACGTCCCTGGGTGGGCTTGAACCACCAACCTTTCGGTTAACAGCCGAACGCGCTAACCAATTGTGCCACAGAGACTTGTATAAGAGATAGGTTTTTGGGCATGACTTAAGATAACTTAGGCATCAAAGGTCAAGGATTAATACCAGCGACTGCAGGCGTTTCTGAAAGGATAAATGGACTCCCCATCGGGGAATTGAACCCCGGTCTCCCGCGTGACAGGCGGGGATACTGACCACTATACTAACGAGGACCACCGTGTCAAGGATGAAATGGAACGAACTGGGCCCACAATTTGGACAAGTGCCCTGCTCCAATGTGGGAAGAAAGCGCCCAATTGAGGACCATGCTCATGCATTAGTGTAATAGTGTGTAATATTTGTTTTATAAAAAAAAAAATTGAATGTTGATTTAGAATTAGAATGGCAACGTAACGAACGAAGGTTCGAACATTCAAACGTTTTGGCTCAGCCCTAGTGTCTTAGTGTAATATGACAGTGGGAACCAACACCATGTAGACCATGGTACTGCCCTTCTGGAGACACAGACGTCCCTGGGTGGGCTTGAACCACCAACCTTTCGGTTAACAGCCGAACGCGCTAACCAATTGCGCCACAGAGACTTGTATAACAGATAGGTTTTTGGGCATGACTTAAGATAACTTAGGCATCAAAGGTCAAGGATTAATACCAGCGACTGCAGGAGTTTCTGAAAGGATAAATGGACTCCCCGTCGGGGAATTGAACCCCGGTCTCCCGCGTGACAGGCGGGGATACTGACCACTATACTAACGAGGACCACCGTGTCAAGGATGAAATAGAAATGGAACGAACTGGGCCCACAATTTGGACAAGTGCCCTGCTCCAATGTGGGAAGAAAGCGCCCAATTGAGGACCATGCTCATGCATTAGTGTAATAGTGTATAATATTTTTTTTATAAAAAAAAAAATTTGAATGTTGATTTAGAATTAGAATGGCAACGTAACGAACGAAGGTTCAAACATTCAAACGTTTGGGCTCAGCCCTAGTGTCTTAGTGTAATATGACAGTGGGAACCAACACCATGTAGACCATGGTACTGCCCTTCTGGAGACACAGACGTCCCTGGGTGGGCTTGAACCACCAACCTTTCGGTTAACAGCCGAACGCGCTAACCGATTGCGCCACAGAGACTTGTATAAGAGATAGGTTTTTGGGCATGACTTAAGATAACTTAGGCATCAAAGGTCAAGGATTAATACCAGCGACTGCAGGAGTTTCTGAAAGGATAAATGGACTCCCCGTCGGGGAATTGAACCCCGGTCTCCCGCGTGACAGGCGGGGATACTGACCACTATACTAACGAGGACCACCGTGTCAAGGATGAAATAGAAATGGAACGAACTGGGCCCACAATTTGGACAAGTGCCCTGCTCCAACGTGGGAAGAAAGCGCCCAATTGAGGACCATGCTCATGCATTAGTGTAATAGTGTGTAATATTTTTTTTATAAAAAAAAATTTGAATGTTGATTTAGAATTAGAATGGCAACGTAACGAACGAAGGTTCGAACATTCAAACGTTTTGGCTCAGCCCTAGTGTCTTAGTGTAATATGACAGTGGGAACCAACACCATGTAGACCATGGTACTGCCCTTCTGGAGACACAGACGTCCCTGGGTGGGCTTGAACCACCAACCTTTCGGTTAACAGCCGAACGCGCTAACCAATTGCGCCACAGAGACTTGTATAACAGATAGGTTTTTGGGCATGACTTAAGATAACTTAGGCATCAAAGGTCAAGGATTAATACCAGCGACTGCAGGAGTTTCTGAAAGGATAAATGGACTCCCCGTCGGGGAATTGAACCCCGGTCTCCCGCGTGACAGGCGTGGATACTGACCACTATACTAACGAGGACCACCGTGTCAAGGATGAAATAGAAATGGAACGAACTGGGCCCACAATTTGGACAAGTGCCCTGCTCCAATGTGGGAAGAAAGCGCCCAATTGAGGACCATGCTCATGCATTAGTGTAATAGTGTGTAATATTTTTTTTATAAGAAAATAATATGAATGTTGATTTAGAATTAGAATGGCAACGTAACGAACGAAGGTTCGAACATTCAAACGTTTGGGCTCAGCCCTAGTGTCTTAGTGTAATATGACAGTGGGAACCAACACCATGTAGAACATGGTACTGCCCTTCTGGAGACACAGACGTCCCTGGGTGGGCTTGAACCACCAACCTTTCGGTTAACAGCCGAACGCGCTAACCAATTGCGCCACACAGACTTGTATAACAGATGGGTTTTTGGGCATGACTTAAGATAACTTAGGCATCAAAGGTCAAGGATTAATACCAGCGACTGCAGGAGTTTCTGAAAGGATAAATGGACTCCCCGTCGGGGAATTGAACCCCGGTCTCCCGCGTGACAGGCGGGGATACTGACCACTATACTAACGAGGATCACCGTGTCAAGGATGAAATAGAAATGGAACGAACTGGGCCCACAATTTGGACAAGTGCCCTGCTCCAATGTGGGAAGAAAGCGCCCAATTGAGGACCATGCTCATGCATTAGTGTAATAGTGTGTAATATTTTTTTTATAAAAAAAACAATTGAATGTTGATTTAGAATTAGAATGGCAACGTAACGAACGAAGGTTCAAACATTCAAACGTTTGGGCTCAGCCCTAGTGTCTTAGTGTAATATGACAGTGGGAACCAACACCATGTATACCATGGTACTGCCCTTCTGGAGACACAGACGTCCATGGGTGGGCTTGAACCACCAACCTTTCGGTTAACAGCCGAACGCGCTAACCAATTGCGCCACATAGACTTGTATAACAGATAGGTTTTTGGGCATGACTTAAGATAACTTAGGCATCAAAGGTCAAGGATTAATACCAGCGACTGCAGGAGTTTCTGAAAGGATAAATGGACTCCCCGTCGGGGAATTGAACCCCGGTCTAACCGCGTGACAGGCGGGGATACTGACCACTATACTAACGAGGACCACCGTGTCAAGGATGAAATAGAAATGGAATGAACTGGGTCCACAATTTGGACAAGTGCCCTGCTCCAATGTGGGAAGAAAGCGCCCAATTGAGGACCATGCTCATGCATTAGTGTAATAGTGTGTAATATTTTTTTATAAAAAAAAAATTTGAATGTTGATTTAGAATTAGAATGGCAACGTAACGAACGAAGGTTCAAACATTCAAACGTTTGGGCTCAGCCCTAGTGTCTTAGTGTAATATGACAGTGGGAACCAACACCATGTAGACCATGGTACTGCCCTTCTGGAGACACAGACGTCCATGGGTGGGCTTGAACCACCAACCTTTTGGTTAACAGCCGAACCCGCTAACCAATTGCGCCACATAGACTTGTATAACAGATAGGTTTTTGGGCATGACTTAAGATAACTTAGGCATCAAAGGTCAAGGATTAATACCAGCGACTGCAGGAGTTTCTGAAAGGATAAATGGACTCCCCGTCGGGGAATTGAACCCCGGTCTAACCGCGTGACAGGCGGGGATACTGACCACTATACTAACGAGGACCACCGTGTCAAGGATGAAATAGAAATGGAATGAACTGGGTCCACAATTTGGACAAGTGCCCTGCTCCAATGTGGGAAGAAAGCGCCCAATTGAGGACCATGCTCATGCATTAGTGTAATAGTGTGTAATATTTTTTTTATAAAAAAAAAATTTGAATGTTGATTTAGAATTAGAATGGCAACGTAACGAACGAAGGTTCGAACATTCAAACGTTTGGGCTCAGCCCTAGTGTAATATGACAGTGGGAACCAACACCATGTAGACCATGGTACTGCCCTTCTGGAGACACAGACGTCCCTGGGTGGGCTTGAACCACCAACCTTTCGGTTAACAGCCGAACGTGCTAACCAATTGCGCCACAGAGACTTGTATAACAGATAGGTTTTTGGGCATGACTTAAGATAACTTAGGCATCAAAGGTCAAGGATTAATACCAGCGACTGCAGGAGTTTCTGAAAGGATAAATGGACTCCCCGTCGGGGAATTGAACCCCGGTCTCCCGCGTGACAGGCGGGGATACTGACCACTATACTAACGAGGACCACCGTGTCAAGGATGAAATAGAAATGGAACGAACTGGGCCCACAATTTGGACAAGTGCCCTGCTCCAATGTGGGAAGAAAGCGCCCAATTGAGGACCATGCTCATGCATTAGTGTAATAGTGTGTAATATTTTTTTTATAAAAAAAAAATTTGAATGTTGATTTAGAATTAGAATGGCAACATAACGAACGAAGGTTCGAACATTCAAACGTTTGGGCTCAGCCCTAGTGTAATATGACAGTGGGAACCAACACCATGTAGACCATGGTACTGCCCTTCTGGAGACACAGACGTCCCTGGGTGGGCTTGAACCACCAACCTTTCGGTTAACAGCCGAACGCGCTAACCAATTGTGCCACAGAGACTTGTATAAGAGATAGGTTTTTGGGCATGACTTAAGATAACTTAGGCATCAAAGGTCAAGGATTAATACCAGCGACTGCAGGCGTTTCTGAAAGGATAAATGGACTCCCCATCGGGGAATTGAACCCCGGTCTCCCGCGTGACAGGCGGGGATACTGACCACTATACTAACGAGGACCACCGTGTCAAGGATGAAATGGAACGAACTGGGCCCACAATTTGGACAAGTGCCCTGCTCCAATGTGGGAAGAAAGCGCCCAATTGAGGACCATGCTCATGCATTAGTGTAATAGTGTGTAATATTTGTTTTATAAAAAAAAAAATTGAATGTTGATTTAGAATTAGAATGGCAACGTAACGAACGAAGGTTCAAACATTCAAACGTTTGGGCTCAGCCCTAGTGTCTTAGTGTAATATGACAGTGGGAACCAACACCATGTAGACCATGGTACTGCCCTTCTGGAGACACAGACGTCCCTGGGTGGGCTTGAACCACCAACCTTTCGGTTAACAGCCGAACGCGCTAACCAATTGCGCCACAGAGACTTCTATAACAGATAGGTTTTTGGGCATGACTTAAAATAACTTAGGCATCAAAGGTCAAGGATTAATACCAGCGACTGCAGGAGTTTCTGAAAGGATAAATGGACTCCCCGTCGGGGAATTGAACCCCGGTCTCCCGCGTGACAGGCGTGGATACTGACCACTATACTATCGAGGACCACCGTGTCAAGGATGAAATAGAAATGGAACGAACTGGGCCCACAATTTTGACAAGTGCCCTGCTCCAATGTGGGAAGAAAGCGCCCAATTGAGGACCATGCTCATGCATTAGTGTAATAGTGTGTAATATTTTTTTTATAAGAAAATAATATGAATGTTGATTTAGAATTAGAATGGCAACGTAACGAACGAAGGTTCGAACATTCAAACGTTTGGGCTCAGCCCTAGTGTCTTAGTGTAATATGACAGTGGGAACCAACACCATGTAGAACATGGTACTGCCCTTCTGGAGACACAGACGTCCCTGGGTGGGCTTGAACCACCAACCTTTCGGTTAACAGCCGAACGCGCTAACCAATTGCGCCACACAGACTTGTATAACAGATGGGTTTTTGGGCATGACTTAAGATAACTTAGGCATCAAAGGTCAAGGATTAATACCAGCGACTGCAGGAGTTTCTGAAAGGATAAATGGACTCCCCGTCGGGGAATTGAACCCCGGTCTAACCGCGTGACAGGCGGGGATACTGACCACTATACTAACGAGGACCACCGTGTCAAGGATGAAATAGAAATGGAATGAACTGGGTCCACAATTTGGACAAGTGCCCTGCTCCAATGTGGGAAGAAAGCGCCCAATTGAGGACCATGCTCATGCATTAGTGTAATAGTGTGTAATATTTTTTTTATAAAAAAAAAATTTGAATGTTGATTTAGAATTAGAATGGCAACGTAACGAACGAAGGTTCGAACATTCAAACGTTTGGGCTCAGCCCTAGTGTAATATGACAGTGGGAACCAACACCATGTAGACCATGGTACTGCCCTTCTGGAGACACAGACGTCCCTGGGTGGGCTTGAACCACCAACCTTTCGGTTAACAGCCGAACGTGCTAACCAATTGCGCCACAGAGACTTGTATAACAGATAGGTTTTTGGGCATGACTTAAGATAACTTAGGCATCAAAGGTCAAGGATTAATACCAGCGACTGCAGGAGTTTCTGAAAGGATAAATGGACTCCCCGTCGGGGAATTGAACCCCGATCTCCCGCGTGACAGGCGGGGATACTGACCACTATACTAACGAGGACCACCGTGTCAAGGATGAAATAGAAATGGAACGAACTGGGCCCACAATTTGGACAAGTGCCCTGCTCCAATGTGGGAAGAAAGCGCCCAATTGAGGACCATGCTCATGCATTAGTGTAATAGTGTGTAATATTTTTTTTATAAAAAAAATAATTTGAATGTTGATTTAGAATTAGAATGGCAACGTAACGAACGAAGGTTCGAACATTCAAACGTTTTGGCTCAGCCCTAGTGTCTTAGTGTAATGTGACAGTGGGAACCAACACCATGTAGACCATGGTACTGCCCTTCTGGAGACACAGACGTCCCTGGGTGGGCTTGAACCACCAACCTTTCGGTTAACAGCCGAACGCCCTAACCAATTGCGCCACAGAGACTTGTATAACAGATAGGTTTTTGGGCATGACTTAAGATAACTTAGGCATCAAAGGTCAAGCATTAATACCAGCGACTGCAGGAGTTTCTGAAAGGATAAATGGACTCCCCGTCGGGGAATTGAACCCCGGTCTCCCTCGTGACAGGCGGGGATACTGACCACTATACTAACGAGGACCACCGTGTCAAGGATGAAATAGAAATGGAACGAACTGGGCCCACAATTTGGACAAGTGCCCTGCTCCAATGTGGGAAGAAAGCGCCCAATTGAGGACCATGCTCATGCATTAGTGTAATAGTGTGTAATATTTTTTTTATAAAAAAAACAATTGAATGTTGATTTAGAATTAGAATGGCAACGTAACGAACGAAGGTTCAAACATTCAAACGTTTGGGCTCAGCCCTAGTGTCTTAGTGTAATATGACAGTGGGAACCAACACCATGTAGACCATGGTACTGCCCTTCTGGAGACACAGACGTCCATGGGTGGGCTTGAACCACCAACCTTTTGGTTAACAGCCGAACGCGCTAACCAATTGCGCCACATAGACTTGTATAACAGATAGGTTTTTGGGCATGACTTAAGATAACTTAGGCATCAAAGGTCAAGGATTAATACCAGCGACTGCAGGAGTTTCTGAAAGGATAAATGGACTCCCCGTCGGGGAATTGAACCCCGGTCTAACCGCGTGACAGGCGGGGATACTGACCACTATACTAACGAGGACCACCGTGTCAAGGATGAAATAGAAATGGAATGAACTGGGTCCACAATTTGGACAAGTGCCCTGCTCCAATGTGGGAAGAAAGCGCCCAATTGAGGACCATGCTCATGCATTAGTGTAATAGTGTGTAATATTTTTTTTATAAAAAAAAAAATTGAATGTTGATTTAGAATTAGAATGGCAACGTAACGAACGAAGGTTCGAACATTCAAACGTTTGGGCTCAGCCCTAGTGTAATATGACAGTGGGAACCAACACCATGTAGACCATGGTACTGCCCTTCTGGAGACACAGACGTCCCTGGGTGGGCTTGAACCACCAACCTTTCGGTTAACAGCCGAACGTGCTAACCAATTGCGCCACAGAGACTTGTATATTTTTTGGGCATGACTTAAGATAACTTAGGCATCAAAGGTCAAGGATTAATACCAGCGACTGCAGGAGTTTCTGAAAGGATAAATGGACTCCCCGTCGGGGAATTGAACCCCGGTCTCCCGCGTGACAGGCGGGGATACTGACCACTATACTAACGAGGACCACCGTGTCAAGGATGAAATAGAAATGGAACGAACTGGGCCCACAATTTGGACAAGTGCCCTGCTCCAATGTGGGAAGAAAGCGCCCAATTGAGGACCATGCTCATGCATTAGTGTAATAGTGTGTAATATTTTTTTTATAAAAAAAATAATTTGAATGTTGATTTAGAATTAGAATGGCAACGTAACGAACGAAGGTTCGAACATTCAAACGTTTGGGCTCAGCCCTAGTGTCTTAGTGTAATATGACAGTGGGAACCAACACCACGTAGACCATGGTACTGCCCTTCTGGAGACACAGACGTCCATGGGTGGGCTTGAACCACCAACCTTTCGGTTAACAGCCGAACGCGCTAACCAATTGCGCCACATAGACTTGTATAACAGATAGGTTTTTGGGCATGACTTAAGATAACTTAGGCATCAAAGGTCAAGGATTAATACCTGCGACTGCAGGAGTTTCTGAAAGGATAAATGGACTCCCCGTCGGGGAATTGAACCCCGGTCTCCCGCGTGACAGGCGGGGATACTGACCACTATACTAACGAGGACCACCGTGTCAAGGATGAAATAGAAATGGAACGAACTGGGCCCACAATTTGGACAAGTGCCCTGCTCCAATGTGGGAAGAAAGCGCCCAATTGAGGACCATGCTCATGCATTAGTGTAATAGTGTGTAATATTTTTTTTATAAAAAAAAAATTGAATGTTGATTTAGAATTAGAATGGCAACGTAACGAACGAAGGTTCAAACATTCAAACGTTTGGGCTCAGCCCTAGTGTCTTAGTGTAATATGACAGTGGGAACCAACACCATGTAGACCATGGTACTGCCCTTCTGGAGACACAGACGTCCATGGGTGGGCTTGAACCACCAACCTTTCGGTTAACAGCCGAACGCGCTAACCAATTGCGCCACATAGACTTGTATAACAGATAGGTTTTTGGGCATGACTTAAGATAACTTAGGCATCAAAGGTCAAGGATTAATACCAGCGACTGCAGGAGTTTCTGAAAGGATAAATGGACTCCCCGTCGGGGAATTGAACCCCGGTCTAACCGCGTGACAGGTGGGGATACTGACCAATATACTAACGAGGACCACCGTGTCAAGGATGAAATAGAAATGGAATGAACTGGGTCCACAATTTGGACAAGTGCCCTGCTCCAATGTGGGAAGAAAGCGCCCAATTGAGGACCATGCTCATGCATTAGTGTAATAGTGTGTAATATTTTTTTTATAAAAAAAATAATTTGAATGTTGATTTAGAATTAGAATGGCAACGTAACGAACGAAGGTTCGAACATTCAAACGTTTTGGCTCAGCCCTAGTGTCTTAGTGTAATGTGACAGTGGGAACCAACACCATGTAGACCATGGTACTGCCCTTCTGGAGACACAGACGTCCCTGGGTGGGCTTGAACCACCAACCTTTCGGTTAACAGCCGAACGCGCTAACCAATTGCGCCACACAGACTTGTATAACAGATGGGTTTTTGGGCATGACTTAAGATAACTTAGGCATCAAAGGTCAAGGATTAATACCAGCGACTGCAGGAGTTTCTGAAAGGATAAATGGACTCCCCGTCGGGGAATTGAACCCCGGTCTCCCGCGTGACAGGCGGGGATACTGACCACTATACTAACGAGGATCACCGTGTCAAGGATGAAATAGAAATGGAACGAACTGGGCCCACAATTTGGACAAGTGCCCTGCTCCAATGTGGGAAGAAAGCGCCCAATTGAGGACCATGCTCATGCATTAGTGTAATAGTGTGTAATATTTTTTTTATAAAAAAAAAATTTGAATGTTGATTTAGAATTAGAATGGCAACGTAACGAACGAAGGTTCGAACATTCAAACGTTTTGGCTCAGCCCTAGTGTCTTAGTGTAATATGACAGTGGGAACCAACACCATGTAGACCATGGTACTGCCCTTCTGGAGACACAGACGTCCCTGGGTGGGCTTGAACCACCAACCTTTCGGTTAACAGCCGAACGCGCTAACCAATTGCGCCACAGAGACTTGTATAACAGATAGGTTTTTGGGCATGACTTAAGATAACTTAGGCATCAAAGGTCAAGGATTAATACCAGCGACTGCAGGAGTTTCTGAAAGGATAAATGGACTCCCCGTCGGGGAATTGAACCCCGGTCTCCCGCGTGACAGGCGGGGATACTGACCACTATACTAACGAGGACCACCGTGTCAAGGATGAAATAGAAATGGAACGAACTGGGCCCACAATTTGGACAAGTGCCCTGCTCCAATGTGGGAAGAAAGCGCCCAATTGAGGACCATGCTCATGCATTAGTGTAATAGTGTGTAATATTTTTTTTATAAAAAAAAAATTTGAATGTTGATTTAGAATTAGAATGGCAACGTAACGAACGAAGGTTCAAACATTCAAACGTTTGGGCTCAGCCCTAGTGTCTTAGTGTAATATGACAGTGGGAACCAACACCATGTAGACCATGGTACTGCCCTTCTGGAGACACAGACGTCCATGGGTGGGCTTGAACCACCAACCTTTCGGTTAACAGCCGAACGCGCTAACCAATTGCGCCACATAGACTTGT
Organism: Notolepis coatsorum; assembly: GCF_963971535.1. Classification (NCBI taxonomy): domain Eukaryota; kingdom Metazoa; phylum Chordata; class Actinopteri; order Aulopiformes; family Paralepididae; genus Notolepis; species Notolepis coatsorum. The sequence goes on along the minus strand of NC_140169.1, from coordinate 130,799 downwards.
ATAACAGATAGGTTTTTGGGCATGACTTAAGATAACTTAGGCATCAAAGGTCAAGGATTAATACCAGCGACTGCAGGAGTTTCTGAAAGGATAAATGGACTCCCCGTCGGGGAATTGAACCCCGGTCTAACCGCGTGACAGGCGGGGATACTGACCACTATACTAACGAGGACCACCGTGTCAAGGATGAAATAGAAATGGAATGAACTGGGTCCACAATTTGGACAAGTGCCCTGCTCCAATGTGGGAAGAAAGCGCCCAATTGAGGACCATGCTCATGCATTAGTGTAATAGTGTGTAATATTTTTTTTATAAAAAAAAAATTTGAATGTTGATTTAGAATTAGAATGGCAACGTAACGAACGAAGGTTCGAACATTCAAACGTTTGGGCTCAGCCCTAGTGTAATATGACAGTGGGAACCAACACCATGTAGACCATGGTACTGCCCTTCTGGAGACACAGACGTCCCTGGGTGGGCTTGAACCACCAACCTTTCGGTTAACAGCCGAACGTGCTAACCAATTGCGCCACAGAGACTTGTATAACAGATAGGTTTTTGGGCATGACTTAAGATAACTTAGGCATCAAAGGTCAAGGATTAATACCAGCGACTGCAGGAGTTTCTGAAAGGATAAATGGACTCCCCGTCGGGGAATTGAACCCCGGTCTCCCGCGTGACAGGCGGGGATACTGACCACTATACTAACGAGGACCACCGTGTCAAGGATGAAATAGAAATGGAACGAACTGGGCCCACAATTTGGACAAGTGCCCTGCTCCAATGTGGGAAGAAAGCGCCCAATTGAGGACCATGCTCATGCATTAGTGTAATAGTGTGTAATATTTTTTTTATAAAAAAAATAATTTGAATGTTGATTTAGAATTAGAATGGCAACGTAACGAACGAAGGTTCAAACATTCAAACGTTTGGGCTCAGCCCTAGTGTCTTAGTGTAATATGACAGTGGGAACCAACACCATGTAGACCATGGTACTGCCCTTCTGGAGACACAGACGTCCCTGGGTGGGCTTGAACCACCAACCTTTCGGTTAACAGCCGAACGCGCTAACCAATTGCGCCACAGAGACTTGTATAACAGATAGGTTTTTGGGCATGACTTAAGATAACTTAGGCATCAAAGGTCAAGGATTAATACGAGCGACTGCAGGAGTTTCTGAAAGGATAAATGGACTCCCCGTCGGGGAATTGAACCCCGGTCTCCCGCGTGACAGGCGGAGATACTGACCACTATACTAACGAGGACCACCGTGTCAAGATTGAAATAGAAATGGAACGAACTGGGCCCACAATTTGGACAAGTGCCCTGCTCCAATGTGGGAAGAAAGCGCCCAATTGAGGACCATGCTCATGCATTAGTGTAATAGTGTGTAATATTTTTTTTATAAAAAAAAAAATTTGAATGTTGATTTAGAATTAGAATGGCAACGTAACGAACGAAGGTTCGAACATTCAAACGTTTTGGCTCAGCCCTAGTGTCTTAGTGTAATGTGACAGTGGGAACCAACACCATGTAGACCATGGTACTGCCCTTCTGGAGACACAGACGTCCCTGGGTGGGCTTGAACCACCAACCTTTCGGTTAACAGCCGAACGCGCTAACCAATTGCGCCACAGAGACTTGTATAACAGATAGGTTTTTGGGCATGACTTAAGATAACTTAGGCATCAAAGGTCAAGCATTAATACCAGCGACTGCAGGAGTTTCTGAAAGGATAAATGGACTCCCCGTCGGGGAATTGAACCCTGGTCTCCCGCATGACAGGCGGGGATACTGACCACTATACTAACGAGGACCACCGTGTCAAGGATGAAATAGAAATGGAACGAACTGGGCCCACAATTTGGACAAGTGCCCTGCTCCAATGTGGGAAGAAAGCGCCCAATTGAGGACCATGCTCATGCATTAGTGTAATAGTGTGTAATATTTTTTTTATAAAAAAAACAATTGAATGTTGATTTAGAATTAGAATGGCAACGTAACGAACGAAGGTTCAAACATTCAAACGTTTGGGCTCAGCCCTAGTGTCTTAGTGTAATATGACAGTGGGAACCAACACCATGTAGACCATGGTACTGCCCTTCTGGAGACACAGACGTCCCTGGGTGGGCTTGAACCACCAACCTTTCGGTTAACAGCCGAACATGCTAACCAATTGCGCCACAGAGACTTGTATAACAGACAGGTTTTTGGGCATGACTTAAGATAACTTAGGCATCAAAGGTCAAGCATTAATACCAGCGACTGCAGGAGTTTCTGAAAGGATAAATGGACTCCCCGTCGGGGAATTGAACCCCGGTCTCCCGCGTGACAGGCGGGGATACTGACCACTATACTAACGAGGACCACCGTGTCAAGGATGAAATAGAAATGGAACGAACTGGGCCCACAATTTGGACAAGTGCCCTGCTCCAATGTGGGAAGAAAGCGCCCAATTGAGGACCATGCTCATGCATTAGTGTAATAGTGTGTAATATTTTTTTTATAAAAAAAAAAATTTGAATGTTGATTTAGAATTAGAATGGCAACGTAACGAACGAAGGTTCAAACATTCAAACGTTTGGGCTCAGCCCTAGTGTCTTAGTGTAATATGACAGTGGGAACCAACACCATGTAGACCAGGGGTGGGCAATTATTTTTCCCGGGGGGGCGAATGAGCAACTGAAAATATGTTGGGGGGCCGGGCCAAAATTCCAAACTCAATTATGCATAATATACATTTTATTTCTATATAAAAAGCAGTAAATGGCATTGTTTTGACCCCTGGTAAGAGTGTATGTTATTATTTGGCAATTAAAAGGTGAGGTTATAGCTTTCAAAAATATCATTTATTTATTTATATTATTCAAATAGAATTTATTTCCAAAATGATAAACAAAATGTGAAACATTAATAACAAAGGGAATTTTGAGTTTCATATACTATTGAAACAAGGATTTTCTTAGCTTTCTAAAGACATCACATCATCTTATAGCAAAAATAAACAAGACATGTCACTGAACTGTGTAAAGAAAAGTGTCCCAGTTTTGTAGCCTTTTTTTACTTTACATGCCTATATTAAACATTTTATGTTTTCAGAACTGTGCAAAAAAAAGAAAAAAAATATCAAGTGTCCCATTTCACTTGTTATATTTCCACATTTTAGTGTTCTTCAGTTCTTTTTTTTCATTCAGTGTGAGAAATCCAGTCTCTGTTGAGCTTTAACAAGTCCATCAAAGTCAGGTTGCATGTCTGAGGTGGAGATGCGAAGCACAGCTGCCAGATGTTCATCAGTGAGAGAGGATCTGTACCTGGACTTGGTAAATGTCATGACTGAGAATGTCTGTTCACATATGTAGGTGGATCCAAAGAGAACCAACATCTTCTGAGCATGTCTCCTAAACGTATACTGTGCGTGTGAACGTTGACATGAAAAAAATAAAGTTAAAAAAAAAAAAAAAAAAAAATTGATTAGAATGGCAACGTAACGAACGAAGGTTCAAACATTCAAACGTTTGGGCTCAGCCCTAGTGTCTTAGTGTAATATGACAGTGGGAACCAACACCATGTAGACCAGGGGTGGGCAATTATTTTTCCCGGGGGGGCGAATGAGCAACTGAAAATATGTTGTAGACCATGGTACTGCCCTTCTGGAGACACAGACGTCCCTGGGTGGGCTTGAACCACCAACCTTTCGGTTAACAGCCGAACGCGCTAACCAATTGCGCCACACAGACTTGTATAACAGATGGGTTTTTGGGCATGACTTAAGATAACTTAGGCATCAAAGGTCAAGGATTAATACCAGCGACTGCAGGAGTTTCTGAAAGGATAAATGGACTCCCCGTCGGGGAATTGAACCCCGGTCTCCCGCGTGACAGGCGGGGATACTGACCACTATACTAACGAGGACCACCGTGTCAAGGATGAAATAGAAATGGAACGAACTGGGCCCACAATTTGGACAAGTGCCCTGCTCCAATGTGGGAAGAAAGCGCCCAATTGAGGACCATGCTCATGCATTAGTGTAATAGTGTGTAATATTTTTTTTATAAAAAAAAAAATTGAATGTTGATTTAGAATTAGAATGGCAACGTAACGAACGAAGGTTCAAACATTCAAACGTTTGGGCTCAGCCCTAGTGTCTTAGTGTAATATGACAGTGGGAACCAACACCATGTAGACCATGGTACTGCCCTTCTGGAGACACAGACGTCCATGGGTGGGCTTGAACCACCAACCTTTCGGTTAACAGCCGAACGCGCTAACCAATTGCGCCACATAGACTTGTATAACAGATAGGTTTTTGGGCATGACTTAAGATAACTTAGGCATCAAAGGTCAAGGATTAATACCAGCGACTGCAGGAGTTTCTGAAAGGATAAATGGACTCCCCGTCGGGGAATTGAACCCCGGTCTAACCGCGTGACAGGCGGGGATACTGACCACTATACTAACGAGGACCACCGTGTCAAGGATGAAATAGAAATGGAATGAACTGGGTCCACAATTTGGACAAGTGCCCTGCTCCAATGTGGGAAGAAAGCGCCCAATTGAGGACCATGCTCATGCATTAGTGTAATAGTGTGTAATATTTTTTTTATAAAAAAAAAATTTGAATGTTGATTTAGAATTAGAATGGCAACGTAACGAACGAAGGTTCGAACATTCAAACGTTTGGGCTCAGCCCTAGTGTAATATGACAGTGGGAACCAACACCATGTAGACCATGGTACTGCCCTTCTGGAGACACAGACGTCCCTGGGTGGGCTTGAACCACCAACCTTTCGGTTAACAGCCGAACGTGCTAACCAATTGCGCCACAGAGACTTGTATAACAGATAGGTTTTTGGGCATGACTTAAGATAACTTAGGCATCAAAGGTCAAGGATTAATACCAGCGACTGCAGGAGTTTCTGAAAGGATAAATGGACTCCCCGTCGGGGAATTGAACCCCGGTCTCCCGCGTGACAGGCGGGGATACTGACCACTATACTAACGAGGACCACCGTGTCAAGGATGAAATAGAAATGGAACGAACTGGGCCCACAATTTGGACAAGTGCCCTGCTCCAATGTGGGAAGAAAGCGCCCAATTGAGGACCATGCTCATGCATTAGTGTAATAGTGTGTAATATTTTTTTTATAAAAAAAATAATTTGAATGTTGATTTAGAATTAGAATGGCAACGTAACGAACGAAGGTTCGAACATTCAAACGTTTTGGCTCAGCCCTAGTGTCTTAGTGTAATGTGACAGTGGGAACCAACACCATGTAGACCATGGTACTGCCCTTCTGGAGACACAGACGTCCCTGGGTGGGCTTGAACCACCAACCTTTCGGTTAACAGCCGAACGCCCTAACCAATTGCGCCACAGAGACTTGTATAACAGATAGGTTTTTGGGCATGACTTAAGATAACTTAGGCATCAAAGGTCAAGCATTAATACCAGCGACTGCAGGAGTTTCTGAAAGGATAAATGGACTCCCCGTCGGGGAATTGAACCCCGGTCTCCCTCGTGACAGGCGGGCATACTGACCACTATACTAACGAGGACCACCGTGTCAAGGATGAAATAGAAATGGAACGAACTGGGCCCACAATTTGGACAAGTGCCCTGCTCCAATGTGGGAAGAAAGCGCCCAATTGAGGACCATGCTCATGCATTAGTGTAATAGTGTGTAATATTTTTTTTATAAAAAAAAAATTTGAATGTTGATTTAGAATTAGAATGGCAACGTAACGAACGAAGGTTCGAACATTCAAACGTTTGGGCTCAGCCCTAGTGTCTTAGTGTAATATGACAGTGGGAACCAACACCATGTAGAACATGGTACTGCCCTTCTGGAGACACAGACGTCCCTGGGTGGGCTTGAACCACCAACCTTTCGGTTAACAGCCGAACGCGCTAACCAATTGCGCCACAGAGACTTGTATAACAGATGGGTTTTTGGGCATGACTTAAGATAACTTAGGCATCAAAGGTCAAGGATTAATACCAGCGACTGCAGGAGTTTCTGAAAGGATAAATGGACTCCCCGTCGGGGAATTGAACCCCGGTCTCCCGCGTGACAGGCGGGGATACTGACCACTATACTAACGAGGACCACCGTGTCAAGGATGAAATAGAAATGGAACGAACTGGGCCCACAATTTGGACAAGTGCCCTGCTCCAATGTGGGAAGAAAGCGCCCAATTGAGGACCATGCTCATGCATTAGTGTAATAGTGTGTAATATTTTTTTTATAAAAAAATAATTTGAATGTTGATTTAGAATTAGAATGGCAACGTAACGAACGAAGGTTCAAACATTCAAACGTTTGGGCTCAGCCCTAGTGTCTTAGTGTAATATGACAGTGGGAACCAACACCATGTAGACCATGGTACTGCCCTTCTGGAGACACAGACGTCCCTGGGTGGGCTTGAACCACCAACCTTTCGGTTAACAGCCGAACGCGCTAACCAATTGCGCCACAGAGACTTGTATAAGAGATAGGTTTTTGGGCATGACTTAAGATAACTTAGGCATCAAAGGTCAAGCATTAATACCAGCGACTGCAGGAGTTTCTGAAAGGATAAATGGACTCCCCGTCGGGGAATTGAACCCCGGTCTCCCGCGTGACAGGCGTGGATACTGACCACTATACCAATTTGGACAAGTGCCCTGCTCCAATGTGGGAAGAAAGCGCCCAATTGAGGACCATGCTCATGCATTAGTGTAATAGTGTGTAATATTTGTTTTATAAAAAAAAAATTTGAATGTTGATTTAGAATTAGAATGGCAACGTAACGAACGAAGGTTCAAACATTCAAACGTTTGGGCTCAGCCCTAGTGTAATATGACAGTGGGAACCAACACCATGTAGACCATGGTACTGCCCTTCTGGAGACACAGACGTCCCTGGGTGGGCTTGAACCACCAACCTTTCGGTTAACAGCCGAACGCGCTAACCAATTGCGCAACAGAGACTTGTATAACAGATAGGTTTTTGGGCATGACTTAAGATAACTTAGGCATCAAAGGTCAAGGATTAATACCAGCGACTGCAGGAGTTTCTGAAAGGATAAATGGACTCCCCGTCGGGGAATTGAACCCCGGTCTCCCGCATGACAGGCGTGGATACTGACCACTATACTAACGAGGACCACCGTGTCAAGGATGAAATAGAAATGGAACGAACTGGGCCCACAATTTGGACAAGTGCCCTGCTCCAATGTGGGAAGAAAGCGCCCAATTGAGGACCATGCTCATGCATTAGTGTAATAGTGTGTAATATTTTTTTTATAAAAAAATAATTTGAATGTTGATTTAGAATTAGAATGGCAATGTAACGAACGAAGGTTCGAACATTCAAACGTTTGGGCTCAGCCCTAGTGTCTTAGTGTAATATGACAGTGGGAACCAACACCATGTAGAACATGGTACTGCCCTTCTGGAGACACAGACGTCCCTGGGTGGGCTTGAACCACCAACCTTTCGGTTAACAGCCGAACGCGCTAACCAATTGCGCCACACAGACTTGTATAACAGATGGGTTTTTGGGCATGACTTAAGATAACTTAGGCATCAAAGGTCAAGGATTAATACCAGCGACTGCAGGAGTTTCTGAAAGGATAAATGGACTCCCCGTCGGGGAATTGAACCCCGGTCTCCCGCGTGACAGGCGGGGATACTGACCACTATACTAACGAGGATCACCGTGTCAAGGATGAAATAGAAATTGAACGAACTGGGCCCACAATTTGGACAAGTGCCCTGCTCCAATGTGGGAAGAAAGCGCCCAATTGAGGACCATGCTCATGCATTAGTGTAATAGTGTGTAATATTTTTTTTATAAAAAAATAATTTGAATGTTGATTTAGAATTAGAATGGCAACATAACGAACGAAGGTTCGAACATTCAAACGTTTGGGCTCAGCCCTAGTGTCTTAGTGTAATATGACAGTGGGAACCAACACCATGTAGACCATGGTACTGCCCTTCTGGAGACACAGACGTCCCTGGGTGGGCTTGAACCACCAACCTTTCGGTTAACAGCCGAACGCGCTAACCAATTGCGCCACAGAGACTTGTATAACAGATAGGTTTTTGGGCATGACTTAAGATAACTTAGGCATCAAAGGTCAAGGATTAATACCAGCGACTGCAGGAGTTTCTGAAAGGATAAATGGACTCCCCGTCGGGGAATTGAACCCCGGTCTCCCGCGTGACAGGCGGGGATACTGACCACTATACTAACGAGGACCACCGTGTCAAGAATGAAATAGAAATGGAACGAACTGGGCCCACAATTTGGACAAGTGCCCTGCTCCAATGTGGGAAGAAAGCGCCCAATTGAGGACCATGCTCATGCATTAGTGTAATAGTGTGTAATATTTTTTTTATAAAAAAAAAAATTTGAATGTTGATTTAGAATTAGAATGGCAACGTAACGAACGAAGGTTCAAACATTCAAACATTTGGGCTCAGCCCTAGTGTCTTAGTGTAATATGACAGTGGGAACCAACACCATGTAGACCATGGTACTGCCCTTCTGGAGACACAGACGTCCCTGGGTGGGCTTGAACCACCAACCTTTCGGTTAACAGCCAAACGCCCTAACCAATTGCGCCACAGAGACTTGTATAAGAGATAGGTTTTTGGGCATGACTTAAGATAACTTAGGCATCAAAGGTCAAGGATTAATACCAGCGACTGCAGGAGTTTCTGAAAGGATAAATGGACTCCCCGTCGGGGAATTGAACCCCGGTCTCCCGCGTGACAGGCGGGGATACTGACCACTATACTAACGAGGACCACCGTGTCAAGGATGAAATAGAAATGGAACGAACTGGGCCCACAATTTGGACAAGTGCCCTGCTCCAATGTGGGAAGAAAGCGCCCAATTGAGGACCATGCTCATGCATTAGTGTAATAGTGTGTAATATTTTTTTTATAAAAAAATAATTTGAATGTTGATTTAGAATTAGAATGGCAACGTAACGAACGAAGGTTCGAACATTCAAACGTTTGGGCTCAGCCCTAGTGTCTTAGTGTAATATGACAGTGGGAACCAACACCATGTAGAACATGGTACTGCCCTTCTGGAGACACAGACGTCCCTGGGTGGGCTTGAACCACCAACCTTTCGGTTAACAGCCGAACGCGCTAACCAATTGCGCCACAGAGACTTGTATAACAGATGGGTTTTTGGGCATGACTTAAGATAACTTAGGCATCAAAGGTCAAGGATTAATACCAGCGACTGCAGGAGTTTCTGAAAGGATAAATGGACTCCCCGTCGGGGAATTGAACCCCGGTCTCCCGCGTGACAGGCGGGGATACTGACCACTATACTAACGAGGACCACCGTGTCAAGGATGAAATAGAAATGGAACGAACTGGGCCCACAATTTGGACAAGTGCCCTGCTCCAATGTTGGAAGAAAGCGCCCAATTGAGGACCATGCTCATGCATTAGTGTAATAGTGTGTAATATATTTTTTTATAAAAAAAAAATTTGAATGTTGATTTAGAATTAGAATGGCAACGTAACGAACGAAGGTTCAAACATTCAAACGTTTGGGCTCAGCCCTAGTGTCTTAGTGTAATATGACAGTGGGAACCAACACCATGTAGACCATGGTACTGCCCTTCTGGAGACACAGACGTCCCTGGGTGGGCTTGAACCACCAACCTTTCGGTTAACAGCCGAACGCGCTAACCAATTGCGCCACAGAGACTTGTATAAGAGATAGGTTTTTGGGCATGACTTAAGATAACTTAGGCATCAAAGGTCAAGGATTAATACCAGCGACTGCAGGAGTTTCTGAAAGGATAAATGGACTCCCCGTCGGGGAATTGAACCCCGGTCTCCCGCGTGACAGGCGGGGATACTGACCACTATACTAACGAGGACCACCGTGTCAAGGATGAAATGGAACGAACTGGGCCCCAATTTGGACAAGTGCCCTGCTCCAATGTGGGAAGAAAGCGCCCAATTGAGGACCATGCTCATGCATTAGTGTAATAGTGTGTAATATTTGTTTTATAAAAAAAAAAATTGAATGTTGATTTAGAATTAGAATGGCAACGTAACGAACGAAGGTTCAAACATTCAAACGTTTGGGCTCAGCCCTAGTGTCTTAGTGTAATATGACAGTGGGAACCAACACCATGTAGACCATGGTACTGCCCTTCTGGAGACACAGACGTCCCTGGGTGGGCTTGAACCACCAACCTTTCGGTTAACAGCCGAACTCGCTAACCAATTGCGCAACAGAGACTTGTATAACAGATAGGTTTTTGGGCATGACTTAAGATAACTTAGGCATCAAAGGTCAAGGATTAATACCAGCGACTGCAGGAGTTTCTGAAAGGATAAATGGACTCCCCGTCGGGGAATTGAACCCCGGTCTCCCGCATGACAGGCGTGGATACTGACCACTATACTAACGAGGACCACCGTGTCAAGGATGAAATAGAAATGGAACGAACTGGGCCCACAATTTGGACAAGTGCCCTGCTCCAATGTGGGAAGAAAGCGCCCAATTGAGGACCATGCTCATGCATTAGTGTAATAGTGTGTAATATTTTTTTTATAAAAAAATAATTTGAATGTTGATTTAGAATTAGAATGGCAACGTAACGAACGAAGGTTCGAACATTCAAACGTTTGGGCTCAGCCCTAGTGTCTTAGTGTAATATGACAGTGGGAACCAACACCATGTAGAACATGGTACTGCCCTTCTGGAGACACAGACGTCCCTGGGTGGGCTTGAACCACCAACCTTTCGGTTAACAGCCGAACGCGCTAACCAATTGCGCCACACAGACTTGTATAACAGATGGGTTTTTGGGCATGACTTAAGATAACTTAGGCATCAAAGGTCAAGGATTAATACCAGCGACTGCAGGAGTTTCTGAAAGGATAAATGGACTCCCCGTCGGGGAATTGAACCCCGGTCTCCCGCGTGACAGGCGGGGATACTGACCACTATACTAACGAGGATCACCGTGTCAAGGATGAAATAGAAATGGAACGAACTGGGCTCACAATTTGGACAAGTGCCCTGCTCCAATGTGGGAAGAAAGCGCCCAATTGAGGACCATGCTCATGCATTAGTGTAATAGTGTGTAATATTTTTTTTATAAAAAAATAATTTGAATGTTGATTTAGAATTAGAATGGCAACGTAACGAACGAAGGTTCGAACATTCAAACGTTTGGGCTCAGCCCTAGTGTCTTAGTGTAATATGACAGTGGGAACCAACACCATGTAGAACATGGTACTGCCCTTCTGGAGACACAGACGTCCCTGGGTGGGCTTGAACCACCAACCTTTCGGTTAACAGCCGAACGCGCTAACCAATTGCGCCACACAGACTTGTATAACAGATGGGTTTTTGGGCATGACTTAAGATAACTTAGGCATCAAAGGTCAAGGATTAATACCAGCGACTGCAGGAGTTTCTGAAAGGATAAATGGACTCCCCGTCGGGGAATTGAACCCCGGTCTCCCGCGTGACAGGCGGGGATACTGACCACTATACTAACGAGGACCACCGTGTCAAGGATGAAATAGAAATGGAACGAACTGGGCCCACAATTTGGACAAGTGCCCTGCTCCAATGTGGGAAGAAAGCGGCCAATTGAGGACCATGCTCATGCATTAGTGTAATAGTGTGTAATATTTTTTTTATAAAAAAAATAATTTGAATGTTGATTTAGAATTAGAATGGCAACGTAACGAACGAAGGTTCGAACATTCAAACGTTTGGGCTCAGCCCTAGTGTAATATGACAGTGGGAACCAACACCATGTAGACCATGGTACTGCCCTTCTGGAGACACAGACGTCCCTGGGTGGGCTTGAACCACCAACCTTTCGGTTAACAGCCGAACGCGCTAACCAATTGCGCCACAGAGACTTGTATAACAGATAGGTTTTTGGGCATGACTTAAGATAACTTAGGCATCAAAGGTCAAGGATTAATACCAGCGACTGCAGGAGTTTCTGAAAGCATAAATGGACTCCCCGTCGGGGAATTGAACCCCGGTCTCCCGCGTGACAGGCGGGGATACTGACCACTATACTAACGAGGACCACCGTGTCAAGGATGAAATAGAAATGGAACGAACTGGGCCCACAATTTGGACAAGTGCCCTGCTCCAATGTGGGAAGAAAGCGCCCAATTGAGGACCATGCTCATGCATTAGTGTAATAGTGTGTAATATTTTTTTTATAAAAAAAAAATTTGAATGTTGATTTAGAATTAGAATGGCAACGTAACGAACGAAGGTTCAAACATTCAAACGTTTGGGCTCAGCCCTAGTGTCTTAGTGTAATATGACAGTGGGAACCAACACCATGTAGACCATGGTACTGCCCTTCTGGAGACACAGACGTCCCTGGGTGGGCTTGAACCACCAACATTTCGGTTAACAGCCGAACGCGCTAACCAATTGCGCCACAGAGACTTGTATAAGAGATAGGTTTTTGGGCATGACTTAAGATAACTTAGGCATCAAAGGTCAAGGATTAATACCAGCGACTGCAGGAGTTTCTGAAAGGATAAATTGACTCCCCGTCGGGGAATTGAACCCCGGTCTCCCGCGTGACAGGCGGGGATACTGACCACTATACTAACGAGGACCACCGTGTCAAGGATGAAATGGAACGAACTGGGCCCCAATTTGGACAAGTGCCCTGCTCCAATGTGGGAAGAAAGCGCCCAATTGAGGACCATGCTCATGCATTAGTGTAATAGTGTGTAATATTTGTTTTATAAAAAAAAAAATTGAATGTTGATTTAGAATTAGAATGGCAACGTAACGAACGAAGGTTCAAACATTCAAACGTTTGGGCTCAGCCCTAGTGTCTTAGTGTAATATGACAGTGGGAACCAACACGATGTAGACCATGGTACTGCCCTTCTGGAGACACAGACGTCCCTGGGTGGGCTTGAACCACCAACCTTTCGGTTAACAGCCGAACGCGCTAACCTATTGCGCCACAGAGACTTGTATAACAGATAGGTTTTTGGGCATGACTTAAGATAACTTAGGCATCAAAGGTCAAGCATTAATACCAGCGACTGCAGGAGTTTCTGAAAGGATAAATGGACTCCCCGTCGGGGAATTGAACCCCGGTCTCCCGCGTGACAGGCTGGGATACTGACCACTATACTAACGAGGACCACCGTGTCAAGGATGAAATAGAAATGGAACGAACTGGGCCCACAATTTGGACAAGTGCCCTGCTCCAATGTGGGAAGAAAGCGCCCAATTGAGGACCATGCTCATGCATTAGTGTAATAGTGTGTAATATTTTTTTTATAAAAAAAAAAATGTGAATGTTGATTTAGAATTAGAATGGCAACGTAACGAACGAAGGTTCGAATATTCAAACGTTTGGGCTCAGCCCTAGTGTAATATGACAGTGGGAACCAACACCATGTAGACCATGGTACTGCCCTTCTGGAGACACAGACGTCCCTGGGTGGGCTTGAACCACCAACCTTTCGGTTAACAGCCGAACGCGCTAACCAATTGCGCCACAGAGACTTGTATAACAGATAGGTTTTTGGGCATGACTTAAGATAACTTAGGCATCAAAGGTCAAGGATTAATACCAGCGACTGCAGGAGTTTCTGAAAGGATAAATGGACTCCCCGTCGGGGAATTGAACCCCGGTCTCCCGCATGACAGGCGTGGATACTGACCACTATACTAACGAGGACCACCGTGTCAAGGATGAAATAGAAATGGAACGAACTGGGCCCACAATTTGGACAAGTGCCCTGCTCCAATGTGGGAAGAAAGCGCCCAATTGAGGACCATGCTCATGCATTAGTGTAATAGTGTGTAATATTTTTTTTATAAAAAAATAATTTGAATGTTGATTTAGAATTAGAATGGCAACGTAACGAACGAAGGTTCGAACATTCAAACGTTTGGGCTCAGCCCTAGTGTCTTAGTGTAATATGACAGTGGGAACCAACACCATGTAGAACATGGTACTGCCCTTCTGGAGACACAGACGTCCCTGGGTGGGCTTGAACCACCAACCTTTCGGTTAACAGCCGAACGCGCTAACCAATTGCGCCACACAGACTTGTATAACAGATGGGTTTTTGGGCATGACTTAAGATAACTTAGGCATCAAAGGTCAAGGATTAATACCAGCGACTGCAGGAGTTTCTGAAAGGATAAATGGACTCCCCGTCGGGGAATTGAACCCCGGTCTCCCGCGTGACAGGCGGGGATACTGACCACTATACTAACGAGGATCACCGTGTCAAGGATGAAATAGAAATGGAACGAACTGGGCCCACAATTTGGACAAGTGCCCTGCTCCAATGTGGGAAGAAAGCGCCCAATTGAGGACCATGCTCATGCATTAGTGTAATAGTGTGTAATATTTTTTTTATAAAAAAATAATTTGAATGTTGATTTAGAATTAGAATGGCAACGTAACGAACGAAGGTTCGAACATTCAAACGTTTGGGCTCAGCCCTAGTGTCTTAGTGTAATATGACAGTGGGAACCAACACCATGTAGAACATGGTACTGCCCTTCTGGAGACACAGACGTCCCTGGGTGGGCTTGAACCACCAACCTTTCGGTTAACAGCCGAACGCGCTAACCAATTGCGCCACACAGACTTGTATAACAGATGGGTTTTTGGGCATGACTTAAGATAACTTAGGCATCAAAGGTCAAGGATTAATACCAGCGACTGCAGGAGTTTCTGAAAGGATAAATGGACTACCCGTCGGGGAATTGAACCCCGGTCTCCCGCGTGACAGGCGGGGATACTGACCACTATACTAACGAGGACCACCGTGTCAAGGATGAAATAGAAATGGAACGAACTGGGCCCACAATTTGGACAAGTGCCCTGCTCCAATGTGGGAAGAAAGCGCCCAATTGAGGACCATGCTCATGCATTAGTGTAATAGTGTGTAATATTTTTTTTATAAAAAAAATAATTTGAATGTTGATTTAGAATTAGAATGGCAACGTAACGAACGAAGGTTCGAACATTCAAACGTTTGGGCTCAGCCCTAGTGTAATATGACAGTGGGAACCAACACCATGTAGACCATGGTACTGCCCTTCTGGAGACACAGACGTCCCTGGGTGGGCTTGAACCACCAACCTTTCGGTTAACAGCCGAACGCGCTAACCAATTGCGCCACAGAGACTTGTATAACAGATAGGTTTTTGGGCATGACTTAAGATAACTTAGGCATCAAAGGTCAAGGATTAATACCAGCGACTGCAGGAGTTTCTGAAAGCATAAATGGACTCCCCGTCGGGGAATTGAACCCCGGTCTCCCGCGTGACAGGCGGGGATACTGACCACTATACTAACGAGGACCACCGTGTCAAGGATGAAATAGAAATGGAACGAACTGGGCCCACAATTTGGACAAGTGCCCTGCTCCAATGTGGGAAGAAAGCGCCCAATTGAGGACCATGCTCATGCATTAGTGTAATAGTGTGTAATATTTTTTTTATAAAAAAAAAATTTGAATGTTGATTTAGAATTAGAATGGCAACGTAACGAACGAAGGTTCAAACATTCAAACGTTTGGGCTCAGCCCTAGTGTCTTAGTGTAATATGACAGTGGGAACCAACACCATGTAGACCATGGTACTGCCCTTCTGGAGACACAGACGTCCCTGGGTGGGCTTGAACCACCAACATTTCGGTTAACAGCCGAACGCGCTAACCAATTGCGCCACAGAGACTTGTATAAGAGATAGGTTTTTGGGCATGACTTAAGATAACTTAGGCATCAAAGGTCAAGGATTAATACCAGCGACTGCAGGAGTTTCTGAAAGGATAAATGGACTCCCCGTCGGGGAATTGAACCCCGGTCTCCCGCGTGACAGGCGGGGATACTGACCACTATACTAACGAGGACCACCGTGTCAAGGATGAAATGGAACGAACTGGGCCCCAATTTGGACAAGTGCCCTGCTCCAATGTGGGAAGAAAGCGCCCAATTGAGGACCATGCTCATGCATTAGTGTAATAGTGTGTAATATTTGTTTTATAAAAAAAAAAATTGAATGTTGATTTAGAATTAGAATGGCAACGTAACGAACGAAGGTTCAAACATTCAAACGTTTGGGCTCAGCCCTAGTGTCTTAGTGTAATATGACAGTGGGAACCAACACGATGTAGACCATGGTACTGCCCTTCTGGAGACACAGACGTCCCTGGGTGGGCTTGAACCACCAACCTTTCGGTTAACAGCCGAACGCGCTAACCAATTGCGCCACAGAGACTTGTATAACAGATAGGTTTTTGGGCATGACTTAAGATAACTTAGGCATCAAAGGTCAAGCATTAATACCAGCGACTGCAGGAGTTTCTGAAAGGATAAATGGACTCCCCGTCGGGGAATTGAACCCCGGTCTCCCGCGTGACAGGCTGGGATACTGACCACTATACTAACGAGGACCACCGTGTCAAGGATGAAATAGAAATGGAACGAACTGGGCCCACAATTTGGACAAGTGCCCTGCTCCAATGTGGGAAGAAAGCGCCCAATTGAGGACCATGCTCATGCATTAGTGTAATAGTGTGTAATATTTTTTTTATAAAAAAAAAAATGTGAATGTTGATTTAGAATTAGAATGGCAACGTAACGAACGAAGGTTCGAATATTCAAACGTTTGGGCTCAGCCCTAGTGTAATATGACAGTGGGAACCAACACCATGTAGACCATGGTACTGCCCTTCTGGAGACACAGACGTCCCTGGGTGGGCTTGAACCACCAACCTTTCGGTTAACAGCCGAACGCGCTAACCAATTGCGCCACAGAGACTTGTATAACAGATAGGTTTTTGGGCATGACTTAAGATAACTTAGGCATCAAAGGTCAAGGATTAATACCAGCGACTGCAGGAGTTTCTGAAAGGATAAATGGACTCCCCGTCGGGGAATTGAACCCCGGTCTCCCGCGTGACAGGCGTGGATACTGACCACTATACTAACGAGGACCACCGTGTCAAGGATGAAATAGAAATGGAACGAACTGGGCCCACAATTTGGACAAGTGCCCTGCTCCAATGTGGGAAGAAAGCGCCCAATTGAGGACCATGCTCATGCATTAGTGTAATAGTGTGTAATATTTTTTTTATAAAAAAATAATTTGAATGTTGATTTAGAATTAGAATGGCAACGTAACGAACGAAGGTTCGAACATTCAAACGTTTGGGCTCAGCCCTAGTGTCTTAGTGTAATATGACAGTGGGAACCAACACCATGTAGAACATGGTACTGCCCTTCTGGAGACAGACGTCCCTGGGTGGGCTTGAACCACCAACCTTTCGGTTAACAGCCGAACGCGCTAACCAATTGCGCCACACAGACTTGTATAACAGATGGGTTTTTGGGCATGACTTAAGATAACTTAGGCATCAAAGGTCAAGGATTAATACCAGCGACTGCAGGAGTTTCTGAAAGGATAAATGGACTCCCCGTCGGGGAATTGAACCCCGGTCTCCCGCGTGACAGGCGGGGATACTGACGACTATACTAACGAGGACCACCGTGTCAAGGATGAAATAGAAATGGAACGAACTGGGCCCACAATTTGGACAAGTGCCCTGCTCCAATGTGGGAAGAAAGCGCCCAATTGAGGACCATGCGCATGCATTAGTGTAATAGTGTGTAATATTTTTTTTATAAAAAAAAAATTTGAATGTTGATTTAGAATTAGAATGGCAACGTAACGAACGAAGGTTCAAACATTCAAACGTTTGGGCTCAGCCCTAGTGTCTTAGTGTAATATGACAGTGGGAACCAACACCATGTAGACCATGGTACTGCCCTTCTGGAGACACAGACGTCCCTGGGTGGGCTTGAACTACCAACCTTTCGGTTAACAGCCGAACGCACTAACCAATTGCGCCACAGAGACTTGTATAACAGATAGGTTTTTGGGCATGACTTAAGATAACTTAGGCATCAAAGGTCACGGATTAATACCAGCGACTGCAGGAGTTTCTGAAAGGATAAATGGACTCCCCGTCGGGGAATTGAACCCCGGTCTCCCGCGTGACAGGCGTGGATACTGACCACTATACTAACGAGGACCACCGTGTCAAGGATGAAATAGAAATGGAACGAACTGGGCCCACAATTTGGACAAGTGCCCTGCTCCAATGTGGGAAGAAAGCGCCCAATTGAGGACCATGCTCATGCATTAGTGTAATAGTGTGTAATATTTTTTTTATAAAAAAATAATTTGAATATTGATTTAGAATTAGAATGGCAACGTAACGAACGAAGGTTCGAACATTCAAACGTTTGGGCTCAGCCCTAGTGTCTTAGTGTAATATGACAGTGGGAACCAACACCATGTAGACCATGGTACTGCCCTTCTGGAGACACAGACGTCCCTGGGTGGGCTTGAACTACCAACCTTTCGGTTAACAGCCGAACGCACTAACCAATTGCGCCACAGAGACTTGTATAACAGATAGGTTTTTGGGCATGACTTAAGATAACTTAGGCATCAAAGGTCACGGATTAATACCAGCGACTGCAGGAGTTTCTGAAAGGATAAATGGACTCCCCGTCGGGGAATTGAACCCCGGTCTCCC
Organism: Notolepis coatsorum; assembly: GCF_963971535.1. Taxonomy (NCBI): domain Eukaryota; kingdom Metazoa; phylum Chordata; class Actinopteri; order Aulopiformes; family Paralepididae; genus Notolepis; species Notolepis coatsorum. The sequence goes on along the minus strand of NC_140169.1, from coordinate 112,193 downwards.
GCGTGACAGGCGTGGATACTGACCACTATACTAACGAGGACCACCGTGTCAAGGATGAAATAGAAATGGAACGAACTGGGCCCACAATTTGGACAAGTGCCCTGCTCCAATGTGGGAAGAAAGCGCCCAATTGAGGACCATGCTCATGCATTAGTGTAATAGTGTGTAATATTTTTTTTATAAAAAAATAATTTGAATATTGATTTAGAATTAGAATGGCAACGTAACGAACGAAGGTTCGAACATTCAAACGTTTGGGCTCAGCCCTAGTGTCTTAGTGTAATATGACAGTGGGAACCAACACCATGTAGAACATGGTACTGCCCTTCTGGAGACACAGACGTCCCTGGGTGGGCTTGAACCACCAACCTTTCGGTTAACAGCCGAACGCGCTAACCAATTGCGCCACAAAGACTTGTATAACAGATGGGTTTTTGGGCATGACTTAAGATAACTTAGGCATCAAAGGTCAAGGATTAATACCAGCGACTGCAGGAGTTTCTGAAAGGATAAATGGACTCCCCGTCGGGGAATTGAACCCCGGTCTCCCGCGTGACAGGCGGGGATACTGACCACTATACTAACGAGGATCACCGTGTCAATGATGAAATAGAAATGGAACGAACTGGGCCCACAATTTGGACAAGTGCCCTGCTCCAATGTGGGAAGAAAGCGCCCAATTGAGGACCATGCTCATGCATTAGTGTAATAGTGTGTAATATTTGTTTTATAAAAAAATAAATTGAATGTTGATTTAGAATTAGAATGGCAACGTAACGAACGAAGGTTCAAACATTCAAACGTTTGGGCTCAGCCCTAGTGTCTTAGTGTAATATGACAGTGGGAACCAACACCATGTAGACCATGGTACTGCCCTTCTGGAGACACAGACGTCCCTGGGTGGGCTTGAACCACCAACCTTTCGGTTAACAGCCGAACGCGCTAACCAATTGCGCCACAGAGACTTGTATAACAGATAGGTTTTTGGGCATGACTTAAGATAACTTAGGCATCAAAGGTCAAGCATTAATACCAGCGACTGCAGGAGTTTCTGAAAGGATAAATGGACTCCCCGTCGGGGAATTGAACCCCGGTCTCCCGCGTGACAGGCTGGGATACTGACCACTATACTAACGAGGACCACCGTGTCAAGGATGAAATAGAAATGGAACGAACTGGGCCCACAATTTGGACAAGTGCCCTGCTCCAATGTGGGAAGAAAGCGCCCAATTGAGGACCATGCTCATGCATTAGTGTAATAGTGTGTAATATTTTTTTTCTAAAAAAAAAAATTTGAATGTTGATTTAGAATTAGAATGGCAACGTAACGAACGAAGGTTCGAACATTCAAACGTTTGGGCTCAGCCCTAGTGTAATATGACAGTGGGAACCAACACCATGTAGACCATGGTACTGCCCTTCTGGAGACACAGACGTCCCTGGGTGGGCTTGAACCACCAACCTTTCGGTTAACAGCCGAACGCGCTAACCAATTGCGCCACAGAGACTTGTATAAGAGATAGGTTTTTGGGCATGACTTAAGATAACTTAGGCATCAAAGGTCAAGGATTAATACCAGCGACTGCAGGAGTTTCTGAAAGGATAAATGGACTCCCCGTCGGGGAATTGAACCCCGGTCTCCCGCGTGACAGGCGGGGATACTGACCACTATACTAACGAGGACCACCGTGTCAAGGATGAAATGGAACGAACTGGGCCCACAATTTGGACAAGTGCCCTGCTCCAATGTGGGAAGAAAGCGCCCAATTGAGGACCATGCTCATGCATTAGTGTAATAGTGTGTAATATTTGTTTTATAAAAAAAAATTTTTAATGTTGATTTAGAATTAGAATGGCAACGTAACGAACGAAGGTTCAAACATTCAAACGTTTGGGCTCAGCCCTAGTGTCTTAGTGTAATATGACAGTGGGAACCAACACCATGTAGACCATGGTACTGCCCTTCTGGAGACACAGACGTCCCTGGGTGGGCTTGAACCACCAACCTTTCGGTTAACAGCCGAACGCGCTAACCAATTGCGCCACAGAGACTTGTATAACAGATAGGTTTTTGGGCATGACTTAAGATAACTTAGGCATCAAAGGTCAAGGATTAATACCAGCAACTGCAGGAGTTTCTGAAAGGATAAATGGACTCCCCGTCGGGGAATTGAACCCCGGTCTCCCACGTGACAGGCGGGGATACTGACCACTATACTAACGAGGACCACCGTGTCAAGGATGAAATAGAAATGGAACGAACTGGGCCCACAATTTGGACAAGTGCCCTGCTCCAATGTGGGAAGAAAGCGCCCAATTGAGGACCATGCTCATGCATTAGTGTAATAGTGTGTAATATTTTTTTTATAAAAAAATAATTTGAATGTTGATTTAGAATTAGAATGGCAACGTAACGAACGAAGGTTCGAACATTCAAACGTTTTGGCTCAGCCCTAGTGTCTTAGTGTAATATGAGAGTGGGAACCAACACCATGTAGACCATGGTACTGCCCTTCTGGAGACACAGACGTCCCTGGGTGGGCTTGAACCACCAACCTTTCGGTTAACAGCCGAACGCGCTAACCAATTGCGCCACAGAGACTTGTATAACAGATAGGTTTTTGGGCATGACTTAAGATAACTTAGGCATCAAAGGTCAAGGATTAATACCAGCGACTGCAGGAGTTTCTGAAAGGATAAATGGACTCCCCGTCGGGGAATTGAACCCCGGTCTCCCGCGTGACAGGCGGGGATACTGACCACTATACTAACGAGGACCACCGTGTTAAGGATGAAATAGAAATGGAACGAACTGGGCCCACAATTTGGACAAGTGCCCTGCTCCAATGTGGGAAGAAAGCGCCCAATTGAGGACCATGCTCATGCATTAGTGTAATAGTGTGTAATATTTGTTTTATAAAAAAAAAATTTGAATGTTGATTTAGAATTAGAATGGCAACGTAACGAACGAAGGTTCGAACATTCAAACGTTTTGGCTCAGCCCTAGTGTCTTAGTGTAATATGACAGCGGGGAACCAACACCATGTAGACCATGGTACTGCCCTTCTGGAGACACAGACATCCCTGGGTGGGCTTGAACCACCAACCTTTCGGTTAACAGCCGAACGCGCTAACCAATTGCGCCACACAGACTTGTATAACAGATGGGTTTTTGGGCATGACTTAAGATAACTTAGGCATCAAAGGTCAAGGATTAATACCAGCGACTGCAGGAGTTTCTGAAAGGATAAATGGACTCCCCGTCGGGGAATTGAACCCCGGTCTCCCGCGTGACAGGCGGGGATACTGACCACTATACTAACGAGGATCACCGTGTCAAGGATGAAATAGAAATGGAACGAACTGGGCCCACAATTTGGACAAGTGCCCTGCTCCAATGTGGGAAGAAAGCGCCCAATTGAGGACCATGCTCATGCATTAGTGTAATAGTGTGTAATATTTTTTTTATAAAAAAAAAATTTGAATGTTGATTTAGAATTAGAATGGCAACGTAACGAACGAAGGTTCGAACATTCAAACGTTTGGGCTCAGCCCTAGTGTCTTAGTGTAATATGACAGTGGGAACCAACACCATGTAGAACATGGTACTGCCCTTCTGGAGACAGACGTCCCTGGGTGGGCTTGAACCACCAACCTTTCGGTTAACAGCCGAACGCGCTAACCAATTGCGCCACACAGACTTGTATAACAGATGGGTTTTTGGGCATGACTTAAGATAACTTAGGCATCAAAGGTCAAGGATTAATACCAGCGACTGCAGGAGTTTCTGAAAGGATAAATGGACTCCCCGTCGGGGAATTGAACCCCGGTCTCCGCGTGACAGGCGGGGATACTGACGACTATACTAACGAGGACCACCGTGTCAAGGATGAAATAGAAATGGAACGAACTGGGCCCACAATTTGGACAAGTGCCCTGCTCCAATGTGGGAAGAAAGCGCCCAATTGAGGACCATGCGCATGCATTAGTGTAATAGTGTGTAATATTTTTTTTATAAAAAAAAAATTTGAATGTTGATTTAGAATTAGAATGGCAACGTAACGAACGAAGGTTCAAACATTCAAACATTTGGGCTCAGCCCTAGTGTCTTAGTGTAATATGACAGTGGGAACCAACACCATGTAGACCATGGTACTGCCCTTCTGGAGACACAGACGTCCCTGGGTGGGCTTGAACTACCAACCTTTCGGTTAACAGCCGAACGCACTAACCAATTGCGCCACAGAGACTTGTATAACAGATAGGTTTTTGGGCATGACTTAAGATAACTTAGGCATCAAAGGTCACGGATTAATACCAGCGACTGCAGGAGTTTCTGAAAGGATAAATGGACTCCCCGTCGGGGAATTGAACCCCGGTCTCCCGCGTGACAGGCGTGGATACTGACCACTATACTAACGAGGACCACCGTGTCAAGGATGAAATAGAAATGGAACGAACTGGGCCCACAATTTGGACAAGTGCCCTGCTCCAATGTGGGAAGAAAGCGCCCAATTGAGGACCATGCTCATGCATTAGTGTAATAGTGTGTAATATTTTTTTTATAAAAAAAAAAATTGAATGTTGATTTAGAATTAGAATGGCAACGTAACGAACGAAGGTTCAAACATTCAAACGTTTGGGCTCAGCCCTAGTGTCTTAGTGTAATATGACAGTGGGAACCAACACCATGTAGACCATGGTACTGCCCTTCTGGAGACACAGACGTCCCTGGGTGGGCTTGAACCACAAACCTTTCGGTTAACAGCCGAACGCGCTAACCAATTGCGCCACAGAGACTTGTATAACAGATAGGTTTTTGGGCATGACTTAAGATAACTTAGGCATCAAAGGTCAAGCATTAATACCAGCGACTGCAGGAGTTTCTGAAAGGATAAATGGACTCCCCGTCGGGGAATTGAACCCCGGTCTCCCGCGTGACAGGCTGGGATACTGACCACTATACTAACGAGGACCACCGTGTCAAGGATGAAATAGAAATGGAACGAACTGGGCCCACAATTTGGACAAGTGCCCTGCTCCAATGTGGGAAGAAAGCGCCCAATTGAGGACCATGCTCATGCATTAGTGTAATAGTGTGTAATATTTTTTTTATAAAAAAAAAAATTTGAATGTTGATTTAGAATTAGAATGGCAACGTAACGAACGAAGGTTCGAACATTCAAACGTTTGGGCTCAGCCCTAGTGTAATATGACAGTGGGAACCAACACCATGTAGACCATGGTACTGCCCTTCTGGAGACACAGACGTCCCTGGGTGGGCTTGAACCACCAACCTTTCGGTTAACAGCCGAACGCGCTAACCAATTGCGCCACAGAGACTTGTATAAGAGATAGGTTTTTGGGCATGACTTAAGATAACTTAGGCATCAAAGGTCAAGGATTAATACCAGCGACTGCAGGAGTTTCTGAAAGGATAAATGGACTCCCCGTCGGGGAATTGAACCCCGGTCTCCCGCGTGACAGGCGGGGATACTGACCACTATACTAACGAGGACCACCGTGTCAAGGATGAAATGGAACGAACTGGGCCCACAATTTGGACAAGTGCCCTGCTCCAATGTGGGAAGAAAGCGCCCAATTGAGGACCATGCTCATGCATTAGTGTAATAGTGTGTAATATTTGTTTTATAAAAAAAAAATTTTAATGTTGATTTAGAATTAGAATGGCAACGTAACGAACGAAGGTTCAAACATTCAAACGTTTGGGCTCAGCCCTAGTGTCTTAGTGTAATATGACAGTGGGAACCAACACCATGTAGACCATGGTACTGCCCTTCTGGAGACACAGACGTCCCTGGGTGGGCTTGAAACACCAACCTTTCGGTTAACAGCCGAACGCGCTAACCAATTGCGCCACAGAGACTTGTATAACAGATAGGTTTTTGGGCATGACTTAAGATAACTTAGGCATCAAAGGTCAAGGATTAATACCAGCAACTGCAGGAGTTTCTGAAAGGATAAATGGACTTCCCGTCGGGGAATTGAACCCCGGTCTCCCACGTGACAGGCGGGGATACTGACCACTATACTAACGAGGACCACCGTGTCAAGGATGAAATAGAAATGGAACGAACTGGGCCCACAATTTGGACAAGTGCCCTGCTCCAATGTGGGAAGAAAGCGCCCAATTGAGGACCATGCTCATGCATTAGTGTAATAGTGTGTAATATTTTTTTTATAAAAAAATAATTTGAATGTTGATTTAGAATTAGAATGGCAACGTAACGAACGAAGGTTCAAACATTCAAACGTTTGGGCTCAGCCCTAGTGTCTTAGTGTAATATGACAGTGGGAACCAACACCATGTAGAACATGGTACTGCCCTTCTGGAGACACAGACGTCCCTGGGTGGGCTTGAACCACCAACCTTTCGGTTAACAGCCGAACGCGCTAACCAATTGCGCCACACAGACTTGTATAACAGATGGGTTTTTGGGCATGACTTAAGATAACTTAGGCATCAAAGGTCAAGGATTAATACCAGCGACTGCAGGAGTTTCTGAAAGGATAAATGGACTCCCCGTCGGGGAATTGAACCCCGGTCTCCCGCGTGACAGGCGGGGATACTGACCACTATACTAACGAGGATCACCGTGTCAAGGATGAAATAGAAATGGAACGAACTGGGCCCACAATTTGGACAAGTGCCCTGCTCCAATGTGGGAAGAAAGCGCCCAATTGAGGACCATGCTCATGCATTAGTGTAATAGTGTGTAATATTTTTTTTATAAAAAAAAAATTTGAATGTTGATTTAGAATTAGAATGGCAACGTAACGAACGAAGGTTCGAACATTCAAACGTTTTGGCTCAGCCCTAGTGTCTTAGTGTAATATGAGAGTGGGAACCAACACCATGTAGACCATGGTACTGCCCTTCTGGAGACACAGACGTCCCTGGGTGGGCTTGAACCACCAACCTTTCGGTTAACAGCCGAACGCGCTAACCAATTGCGCCACAGAGACTTGTATAACAGATAGGTTTTTGGGCATGACTTAAGATAACTTAGGCATCAAAGGTCAAGGATTAATACCAGCGACTGCAGGAGTTTCTGAAAGGATAAATGGACTCCCCGTCGGGGAATTGAACCCCGGTCTCCCGCGTGACAGGCGGGGATACTGACCACTATACTAACGAGGACCACCGTGTTAAGGATGAAATAGAAATGGAACGAACTGGGCCCACAATTTGGACAAGTGCCCTGCTCCAATGTGGGAAGAAAGCGCCCAATTGAGGACCATGCTCATGCATTAGTGTAATAGTGTGTAATATTTGTTTTATAAAAAAAAAATTTGAATGTTGATTTAGAATTAGAATGGCAACGTAACGAACGAAGGTTCAAACATTCAAACGTTTGGGCTCAGCCCTAGTGTCTTAGTGTAATATGACAGTGGGAACCAACACCATGTAGACCATGGTACTGCCCTTCTGGAGACACAGACGTCCCTGGGTGGGCTTGAACCACCAACCTTTCGGTTAACAGCCGAACGCGCTAACCAATTGCGCCACAGAGACTTGTATAACAGATAGGTTTTTGGGCATGACTTAAGATAACTTAGGCATCAAAGGTCAAGGATTAATACCAGCGACTGCAGGAGTTTCTGAAAGGATAAATGGACTCCCCGTCGGGGAATTGAACCCCGGTCTCCCGCGTGACAGGCGGGGATACTGACCACTATACTAACGAGGACCACCGTGTTAAGGATGAAATAGAAATGGAACGAACTGGGCCCACAATTTGGACAAGTGCCCTGCTCCAATGTGGGAAGAAAGCGCCCAATTGAGGACCATGCTCATGCATTAGTGTAATAGTGTGTAATATTTGTTTTATAAAAAAAAAATTTGAATGTTGATTTAGAATTAGAATGGCAACGTAACGAACGAAGGTTCAAACATTCAAACGTTTGGGCTCAGCCCTAGTGTCTTAGTGTAATATGACAGTGGGAACCAACACCATGTAGACCATGGTACTGCCCTTCTGGAGACACAGACATCCCTGGGTGGGCTTGAACCACCAACCTTTCGGTTAACAGCCGAACGCACTAACCAATTGCGCCACAGAGACTTGTATAACAGATAGGTTTTTGGGCATGACTTAAGATAACTTAGGCATCAAAGGTCACGGATTAATACCAGCGACTGCAGGAGTTTCTGAAAGGATAAATGGACTCCCCGTCGGGGAATTGAACCCCGGTCTCCCGCGTGACAGGCGTGGATACTGACCACTATACTAACGAGGACCACCGTGTCAAGGATGAAATAGAAATGGAACGAACTGGGCCCACAATTTGGACAAGTGCCCTGCTCCAATGTGGGAAGAAAGCGCCCAATTGAGGACCATGCTCATGCATTAGTGTAATAGTGTGTAATATTTTTTTTATAAAAAAATAATTTGAATGTTGATTTAGAATTAGAATGGCAACGTAACGAACGAAGGTTCGAACATTCAAACGTTTGGGCTCAGCCCTAGTGTAATATGACAGTGGGAACCAACACCATGTAGACCATGGTACTGCCCTTCTGGAGACACAGACGTCCCTGGGTGGGCTTGAACCACCAACCTTTCGGTTAACAGCCGAACGCGCTAACCAATTGCGCCACAGAGACTTGTATAAGAGATAGGTTTTTGGGCATGACTTAAGATAACTTAGGCATCAAAGGTCAAGGATTAATACCAGCGACTGCAGGAGTTTCTGAAAGGATAAATGGACTCCCCGTCGGGGAATTGAACCCCGGTCTCCCGCGTGACAGGCGGGGATACTGACCACTATACTAACGAGGACCACCGTGTCAAGGATGAAATGGAACGAACTGGGCCCACAATTTGGACAAGTGCCCTGCTCCAATGTGGGAAGAAAGCGCCCAATTGAGGACCATGCTCATGCATTAGTGTAATAGTGTGTAATATTTGTTTTATAAAAAAATTTTTTTAATGTTGATTTAGAATTAGAATGGCAACGTAACGAACGAAGGTTCAAACATTCAAACGTTTGGGCTCAGCCCTAGTGTCTTAGTGTAATATGACAGTGGGAACCAACACCATGTAGACCATGGTACTGCCCTTCTGGAGACACAGACGTCCCTGGGTGGGCTTGAACCACCAACCTTTCGGTTAACAGCCGAACGCGCTAACCAATTGCGCCACAGAGACTTGTATAACAGATAGGTTTTTGGGCATGACTTAAGATAACTTAGGCATCAAAGGTCAAGGATTAATACCAGCAACTGCAGGAGTTTCTGAAAGGATAAATGGACTCCCCGTCGGGGAATTGAACCCCGGTCTCCCACGTGACAGGCGGGGATACTGACCACTATACTAACGAGGACCACCGTGTCAAGGATGAAATAGAAATGGAACGAACTGGGCCCACAATTTGGACAAGTGCCCTGCTCCAATGTGGGAAGAAAGCGCCCAATTGAGGACCATGCTCATGCATTAGTGTAATAGTGTGTAATATTTTTTTTATAAAAAAATAATTTGAATGTTGATTTAGAATTAGAATGGCAACGTAACGAACGAAGGTTCAAACATTCAAACGTTTGGGCTCAGCCCTAGTGTCTTAGTGTAATATGACAGTGGGAACCAACACCATGTAGACCATGGTACTGCCCTTCTGGAGACACAGACGTCCCTGGGTGGGCTTGAACCACCAACCTTTCGGTTAACAGCCGAACGCGCTAACCAATTGCGCCACAGAGACTTGTATAACAGATAGGTTTTTGGGCATGACTTAAGATAACTTAGGCATCAAAGGTCACGGATTAATACCAGCGACTGCAGGAGTTTCTGAAAGGATAAATGGACTCCCCGTCGGGGAATTGAACCCCGGTCTCCCGCGTGACAGGCGGGGATACTGACGACTATACTAACGAGGACCACCGTGTCAAGGATGAAATAGAAATGGAACGAACTGGGCCCACAATTTGGACAAGTGCCCTGCTCCAATGTGGGAAGAAAGCGCCCAATTGAGGACCATGCGCATGCATTAGTGTAATAGTGTGTAATATTTTTTTTATAAAAAAAAAATTTGAATGTTGATTTAGAATTAGAATGGCAACGTAACGAACGAAGGTTCAAACATTCAAACGTTTGGGCTCAGCCCTAGTGTCTTAGTGTAATATGACAGTGGGAACCAACACCATGTAGACCATGGTACTGCCCTTCTGGAGACACAGACGTCCCTGGGTGGGCTTGAACTACCAACCTTTCGGTTAACAGCCGAACGCACTAACCAATTGCGCCACAGAGACTTGTATAACAGATAGGTTTTTGGGCATGACTTAAGATAACTTAGGCATCAAAGGTCACGGATTAATACCAGCGACTGCAGGAGTTTCTGAAAGGATAAATGGACTCCCCGTCGGGGAATTGAACCCCGGTCTCCCGCGTGACAGGCGGGGATACTGACCACTATACTAACGAGGATCACCGTGTCAAGGATGAAATAGAAATGGAACGAACTGGGCCCACAATTTGGACAAGTGCCCTGCTCCAATGTGGGAAGAAAGCGCCCAATTGAGGACCATGCTCATGCATTAGTGTAATAGTGTGTAATATTTGTTTTATAAAAAAAAAAATTGAATGTTGATTTAGAATTAGAATGGCAACGTAACGAACGAAGGTTCAAACATTCAAACGTTTGGGCTCAGCCCTAGTGTCTTAGTGTAATATGACAGTGGGAACCAACACCATGTAGACCATGGTACTGCCCTTCTGGAGACACAGACGTCCCTGGGTGGGCTTGAACCACCAACCTTTCGGTTAACAGCCGAACGCGCTAACCAATTGCGCCACAGAGACTTGTATAACAGATACGTTTTTGGGCATGACTTAAGATAACTTAGGCATCAAAGGTCAAGCATTAATACCAGCGACTGCAGGAGTTTCTGAAAGGATAAATGGACTCCCCGTCGGGGAATTGAACCCCGGTCTCCCGCGTGACAGGCTGGGATACTGACCACTATACTAACGAGGACCACTGTGTCAAGGATGAAATAGAAATGGAACGAACTGGGCCCACAATTTGGACAAGTGCCCTGCTCCAATGTGGGAAGAAAGCGCCCAATTGAGGACCATGCTCATGCATTAGTGTAATAGTGTGTAATATTTTTTTTATAAAAAAAAAAATTTGAATGTTGATTTAGAATTAGAATGGCAACGTAACGAACGAAGGTTCGAACATTCAAACGTTTGGGCTCAGCCCTAGTGTAATATGACAGTGGGAACCAACACCATGTAGACCATGGTACTGCCCTTCTGGAGACACAGACGTCCCTGGGTGGGCTTGAACCACCAACCTTTCGGTTAACAGCCGAACGCGCTAACCAATTGCGCCACAGAGACTTGTATAAGAGATAGGTTTTTGGGCATGACTTAAGATAACTTAGGCATCAAAGGTCAAGGATTAATACCAGCGACTGCAGGAGTTTCTGAAAGGATAAATGGACTCCCCGTCGGGGAATTGAACCCCGGTCTCCCGCGTGACAGGCGGGGATACTGACCACTATACTAACGAGGACCACCGTGTCAAGGATGAAATGGAACGAACTGGGCCCACAATTTGGACAAGTGCCCTGCTCCAATGTGGGAAGAAAGCGCCCAATTGAGGACCATGCTCATGCATTAGTGTAATAGTGTGTAATATTTGTTTTATAAAAAAAAAATTTTAATGTTGATTTAGAATTAGAATGGCAACGTAACGAACGAAGGTTCAAACATTCAAACGTTTGGGCTCAGCCCTAGTGTCTTAGTGTAATATGACAGTGGGAACCAACACCATGTAGACCATGGTACTGCCCTTCTGGAGACACAGACGTCCCTGGGTGGGCTTGAACCACCAACCTTTCGGTTAACAGCCGAACGCGCTAACCAATTGCGCCACAGAGACTTGTATAACAGATAGGTTTTTGGGCATGACTTAAGATAACTTAGGCATCAAAGGTCAAGGATTAATACCAGCAACTGCAGGAGTTTCTGAAAGGATAAATGGACTCCCCGTCGGGGAATTGAACCCCGGTCTCCCGCGTGACAGGCGGGGATACTGACCACTATACTAACGAGGACCACCGTGTCAAGGATGAAATAGAAATGGAACGAACTGGGCCCACAATTTGGACAAGTGCCCTGCTCCAATGTGGGAAGAAAGCGCCCAATTGAGGACCATGCTCATGCATTAGTGTAATAGTGTATAATATTTTTTTTATAAAAAAAAAAATTTGAATGTTGATTTAGAATTAGAATGGCAACGTAACGAACGAAGGTTCAAACATTCAAACGTTTGGGCTCAGCCCTAGTGTCTTAGTGTAATATGACAGTGGGAACCAACACCATGTAGACCATGGTACTGCCCTTCTGGAGACACAGACGTCCCTGGGTGGGCTTGAACCACCAATCTTTCGGTTAACAGCCGAACGCGCTAACCGATTGCGCCACAGAGACTTGTATAAGAGATAGGTTTTTGGGCATGACTTAAGATAACTTAGGCATCAAAGGTCAAGGATTAATACCAGCGACTGCAGGAGTTTCTGAAAGGATAAATGGACTCCCCGTCGGGGAATTGAACCCCGGTCTCCCGCGTGACAGGCTGGGATACTGACCACTATACTAACGAGGACCACCGTGTCAAGGATGAAATGGAACGAACTGGGCCCACAATTTGGACAAGTGCCCTGCTCCAATGTGGGAAGAAAGCGGCCAATTGAGGACCATGCTCATGCATTAGTGTAATAGTGTGTAATATTTTTTTTATAAAAAAAAAATTTGAATGTTGATTTAGAATTAGAATGGCAACGTAACGAACGAAGGTTCAAACATTCAAACGTTTGGGCTCAGCCCTAGTGTCTTAGTGTAAGATGACAGTGGGAACCAACACCATGTAGACCATGGTACTGCCCTTCTGGAGACACAGACGTCCCTGGGTGGGCTTGAACCACCAACCTTTTGGTTACCAGCCGAACGCGCTAACCGATTGCGCCACAGAGACTTGTATAAGAGATAGGTTTTTGGGCATGACTTAAGATAACTTAGGCATCAAAGGTCAAGGATTAATACCAGCGACTGCAGGAGTTTCTGAAAGGATAAATGGACTCCCCGTCGGGGAATTGAACCCCGGTCTCCCGCGTGACAGGCGGGGATACTGACCACTATACTAACGAGGACCACCGTGTCAAGGATGAAATAGAAATGGAACGAACTGGGCCCACAATTTGGACAAGTGCCCTGCTCCAATGTGGGAAGAAAGCGCCCAATTGAGGACCATGCTCATGCATTAGTGTAATAGTGTGTAATAGTGTCTTATAAGGCTGTCCCCGAAGACCGTTTTTGGGATTCAAAACCATGTATTATATTTTGGCCATATAGTGGCGCTGTTGCGAGTTTGTGGATGCTGCGCTGCTGTATCCACATTTAGGAGAAGAAGAAGAAGAAGAAGAAGAAGAAGAAGAAGAAGAAGAAGAAGAAGAAGAAGAAGAAGAAGAAGAAGAAGAAGAAGAAGAAGAAGAAGAAGAAGAAGAAGAAGAAGAAGAGAAGAAGACCATGTTTTGCAACTGGTGTCGCGTTTATTTTTCAAATGTAAACTAGTCAATAATAGGGTTAGGGTTAGGGGTTAGGGGTTAGGGGTTAGGGTTAGGGTTAGGGTTAAGGGTTAGGGTTAGGGTTAGGGTTAGGGTTAGGTTGGGTTTCGCGAGTTACAACTCCCTGGTACGTTGTACCAGTTTGAAATAGAGAAGTCAGTCGCTTAGGGGCTCACTTTCGTTTGCCTCTAGTGCACTCTCCTAGTCCCTTGCTCGCAGATCCCACTGGGTCTAGAGGCAGAAAAAAAGAACTATTATGGGCTCAAGGGACCACTCCAGTTTCCAGATTATTTTCCTAGTCGTATCTTGTTTCATTTAGCTCATAATAACCTGTACGTTGTTTCTAACAGACAAGAGAGAGGTTATCATGTAAAGTAATCCTGTTTTATTTAGCTCATAATAACCAGTACATTGTTTCTAACAGACAAGAGAGAGGTTATCATGTAAAGTAATCCTGTTTTATTTAGCTCATAATAACCAGTACATTGTTTCTAACAGACAAGAGAGAGGTTATCATGTAAAATAATCCTGTTTTATTTAGCTCATAATAACCAGTACGTTGTTTCTAACAGACAAGAGAGAGGCTATCATGTAAAGTAATCCTGTTTTATTTAGCTCATAATAACCTGTACGTTGTTTCTAACAGACAAGAGAGAGGTTATCATGTAAAGTAATCCTGTTTTATTTAGCTCATAATAACCAGTACGTTGTTTCTAACAGACAAGAGAGAGGTTATCATGTAAAGTAATCCTGTTTTATTTAGCTCATAATAACCTGTACGTTGCTTCTAACAGACAAGAGAGAGGTTATCATGTAAAGTAATCCTGTTTTATTTAGCTCATAATAACCAGTACGTTGTTTCTAACAGACAATAATAATAATAATAATAATAATAATAATTTAGGACCTGCTCCGAGGTCACCATTTGGCACACATGCGAACCATGCATACAATGCGTATCTGCGATTAACCCATCCCGTCGTCCTTCCCCCCCAAGGGCAGCCGGGAGCAGACAGGCGCCACGTGAGCCGCGCCAGGGGACCAATCCAAGTGCTCCTGTCCGTCTTCGTCAAGGACGCCACAGCGTTAGCGATCTTGTTGTTGTGCATGTTTTTCCATTGGGTTTATCTTATCGGGGGGGGAAACCCTTGCGAGCACGGGGAGAACATGCAAACTCCACACAGAAAGGCCTGGGAGATACCCCACCTGGGTAACTGGCATCATGGAAACCTGGTCCCCAAGCGGGATTCGAACCCTGGACCTTCTTGCTGTGAGGCGACAGTGTTAACCACTACACCACCGTGCCGCTGAGAGAGGTTATCATGTAAAGTAATCCTATTTTATTTAGCTCATAATAACCAGTATGTTGTTTCTAACAGACAAGAGAGAGATTATCATGTAAAGTAATCCTGTTTTATTTAGCTCATAATAACCTGTACGTTGTTTCTAACAGACAAGAGAGAGGTTATCATGTAAAGTAATCCTATTTTATTTAGCTCATAATAACCTGTACGTTGTTTCTAACAGACAAGAGAGAGGTTATCATGTAAAGTAGTGGTCTTATAAGGTTATTTTGTAGCTAAATTGTTTTTGAATAGCTAATAATAACCCGTTCGTTGTTCTAATAGACAAGATAGGTTATCATTTGTAAAGTAGTGGTCTTATAAGGTTATTTTGTGGCTAAATTGTTTTTGAATAGTTTAGAATGATTGATTAATTGATTGATTGATTGGTGTCAATTGTACGGATAGACTCTTCAGTAATGTAACTCTGGGTCATAAGACGTTTCGGCCGTATTACAAACCCGCATATTAGTATACACGAGTTTGCAAAACATTATACGCCCTCGCCTGAGTTCGGCCCGTCCTGAGAGGTGATCAACCTCGGACTGTCATCCGTATTCTGTCAAATGGTCCATTTTGGGGGGAAGTGCCGGGATAGATATATTTGTTTTGGAATATAT
Source organism: Notolepis coatsorum (assembly GCF_963971535.1). Lineage (NCBI taxonomy): Eukaryota > Metazoa > Chordata > Actinopteri > Aulopiformes > Paralepididae > Notolepis > Notolepis coatsorum. Next base: position 96,636 of record NC_140169.1, on the reverse strand, counting down.
AAGTCTTTGCAAATAGTGTGTAACTTATTTATGGACCCACACCTTCATGCTCGGTTCGGAGGTGCTAGCCCGCGTAGTCTAAACAATATTTATTTTCCCAATAGTTGTATTTACTAGGATCTTGCGGTTCCATTTAGCTAATACTTACCTGCGGTTCTATTTAGCTAATACTTACCTGCAGTTGTGTTCCAATTCCTCTGCAGTGCCGTGGCGGAAGGGCCAGGGCCAAGGTCCGGGTCGGGGCCAGGGTAACCCCAACCCTAATCCCAACCCCAACCCCAACTCCACAGCAGCACAGGTAAGATGTGACATTATTTTAATCTATACAGTTGCACAGGCAAGACGTGATATTATTTTAACCCATTCCCCTGCAGTGCCGTGGCGGAAGGGCCAGGGCCAAGGTCCGGGTCGGGGCCAGGGTAACCCCAACCCTAATCCCAACCCCAACCCCAACTCCACAGCAGCACAGGTAAGATGTGACATTATTTTAATCTATACAGTTGCACAGGCAAGACGTGATATTATTTTAACCCATTCCTCTGCAGTGCCGTGGCGGAAGGGCCAGGGCCAAGGTCCGGGTCGGGGCCAGGGTAACCCCAACCCTAATCCCAACCCCAACCCCAACTCCACAGCAGCACAGGTAAGATGTGACATTATTTTAATCTATACAGTTGCACAGGCAAGACGTGATATTATTTTAACCCATACCGTCGCACAGGTAAGACGTGACCTTATTTTAATCTATACCGTCGCACAGGTAAGACGTGACATTATCTTGACCTATATAGTTGCATAGGCAAGATGTGACACCACTTTAATCCCTTCTGTCCCCCTCTCAAGTTCTAACAGACAAGAGAGAGGTTATCGTGTAAAGTAATCCTGTTTTATTTAGCTCATAATAACCAGTACGTTGTTCCTAACAGACAAGAGAGGTCATTATGTAAAGTTAACCTATACAGTTGCACAAGTAAGACGTGATATTATTTTAGCCCATACCGTTGCACAGGTAAGACGTGATCCTATTCTAACCTATACCGTCGCACAGGTAAGACGTAACATTATTCTGACCTATACAGTTGCATAGGCAAGATATGACACTACTTTAATCCCTTCCGTCCCCCTCTCCAGCGTCGTCGTTACCAGACAGCCTTCGAAACGTGGGACACGAAAAGCGGTCTTGGGGGTCCAAATGGTCTCTATGTGGACCAATATATTTTTTTCGTTGCTCTACACATGGGTGTGCCTAGTCTTCCTGGCCCCGTTTGCTATTTTTACTGGGGTCAGGACCTCTCCTGTCCCCCTGTACAAGAGGTTTAATGTGCTCATTCAATGGTCCACTGGCCATGCCTTTCTCTCTTAATAGATGTCTCTGTGTTCCGTCGTACGAGTGAAGTGAGCTATCTCCCTTTTACAAGGAAGGAGGGATCTGTTTTTTGAACACTAGCCCTCTTCTAATTGGTCTCCCCTTGTTGAGGGGCGTGGTCCCACTTGATTGACAGCCGACTGCACTTTCCCAAACCAGCTGTTAACCCTTTATTCAATGTCCTAATTGCCTGTATTAGAACAGAGTATTTTTTATATTAAAATTAGTGGCGATCACGAATCGGAAAATTCCTCTAGCAAGACCATCCGATCCTAGTTAAGGATTCTTACTGAACAGTCTTGGGATAATCAGAGCATTCTAAGGCACTCTCGTAACCATTGGGCTGAAACGCGATCGATACTTAGAGTGGCGATCACGAATCGGAAAATTCCTCTAGCAAGACCATCCGATCCTAGTTAAGGATTCTTACTGAACAGTCTTGGGATAATCAGAGCCTTCTAAGGCACTCTCGTAACCATTGGGCTGAAACGCGATCGATACTTAGAGTGGCGATCACGAATCGGAAAATTCCTCTAGCCAGACCATCCGATCCTAATTAAGGATTCTTACTGAACAGTCTTGGGATAATCAGAGCATTCTAAGGCACTTTCGTAACCATTGGGCTGAGTCCAGTCAATGGCCAGAGGACCGGGGAATGTAAACAAACTTGTGGCTTCCTATATAGTCAAATCCACCCTATTTGCATGGTGAAATACGCGATTTAAATTGTATTAAGGTTAGGATTAGGCCTTCTAAGGAGATTGGTTAAGGTTAGAGTTGGGTTCCAGGTCAATGTCCTAGGGTTAATTATTTTTCCTAGGGTTAGGATTAGGCATTCTGAGGCTGGTGGTTAAGGTTAGCGCTGGGTTTCAGGTCCAGGTCATAAGGTCAATTATCTTTCTTTTGGTTAGGCTTAGGCATTCTAAGAGACATTCTACTTTAAACGTCCTTATAACAGCCCGTGCCCTTTAAAGAGAGAGCAGAGGGAGCCATTATTCCATTTTCTATTTTAGCCCTTCTTATAACAGTCCGTGCCCTTATTAAGAGAGAGCAGAGAGAGCTGTCATCGTAAAGTAGTCCTGTTTTATTTAGCTAATAATAACCTGCACCTTGTTCTAATAGACAAGAGGGAGGTTCTCATTTGTAAAATAGTGGTCTTATAAGGTTATCTTGTAGCTAAATTGTTTTTGAATAGTTTCAGTTATTCTACTCCTGCGCCCCGTCACCTTGTTTGGTGCGGGTGTAGACCAGTTACGGGGACGGTACACTCAGGACCAGGCTCTGGCTAGTGTTAGGTTGGGTTTCGCGAGTTACAACTCCCTGGTACGTTGTACCAGTTTGAAATAGAGAAGTCTGTCGCTTAGGGGCTCACTTTCGTTTGCCTCTAGTGCACTCTCCTAGTCCCTTGCTCGCAGATCCCACTGGGTCTAGAGGCAGAAAAAAAGAACTATTATGGGCTCAAGGGACCACTCCAGTTTCCAGATTATTTTCCTAGTCGTATCTTGTTTCATTTAGCTCATAATAACCTGTACGTTGTTTCTAACAGACAAGAGAGAGGTTATCATGTAAAGTAATCCTGTTTTATTTAGCTCATAATAACCAGTACATTGTTTCTAACAGACAAGAGAGAGGTTATCATGTAAAGTAATCCTGTTTTATTTAGCTCATAATAACCAGTACATTGTTTCTAACAGACAAGAGAGAGGTTATCATGTAAAGTAATCCTGTTTTATTTAGCTCATAATAACCAGTACGTTGTTTCTAACAGACAAGAGAGAGGCTATCATGTAAAGTAATCCTGTTTTATTTAGCTCATAATAACCTGTACGTTGTTTCTAACAGACAAGAGAGAGGTTATCATGTAAAGTAATCCTGTTTTATTTAGCTCATAATAACCAGTACGTTGTTTCTAACAGACAAGAGAGAGGTTATCATGTAAAGTAATCCTGTTTTATTTAGCTCATAATAACCTGTACGTTGCTTCTAACAGACAAGAGAGAGGTTATCATGTAAAGTAATCCTGTTTTATTTAGCTCATAATAACCAGTACGTTGTTTCTAACAGACAAGAGAGAGGTTATCATGTAAAGTAATCCTATTTTATTTAGCTCATAATAACCAGTACGTTGTTTCTAACAGACAAGAGAGAGATTATCATGTAAAGTAATCCTGTTTTATTTAGCTCATAATAACCTGTACGTTGTTTCTAACAGACAAGAGAGAGGTTATCATGTAAAGTAATCCTATTTTATTTAGCTCATAATAACCTGTACGTTGTTTCTAACAGACAAGAGAGAGGTTATCATGTAAAGTAGTGGTCTTATAAGGTTATTTTGTAGCTAAATTGTTTTTGAATAGCTAATAATAACCCGTTCGTTGTTCTAATAGACAAGATAGGTTATCATTTGTAAAGTAGTGGTCTTATAAGGTTATTTTGTGGCTAAATTGTTTTTGAATAGTTTAGAATGATTGATTAATTGATTGATTGATTGGTGTCAATTGTACGGATAGACTCTTCAGTAATGTAACTCTGGGTCATAAGACGTTTCGGCCGTATTACAAACCCGCATATTAGTATACACGAGTTTGCAAAACATTATACGCCCTCGCCTGAGTTCGGCCCGTCCTGAGAGGTGATCAACCTCGGACTGTCATCCGTATTCTGTCAAATGGTCCATTTTGGGGGGAAGTGCCGGGATAGATATATTTGTTTTGGAATATATAAGTCTTTGCAAATAGTGTGTAACTTATTTATGGACCCACACCTTCATGCTCGGTTCGGAGGTGCTAGCCCGCGTAGTCTAAACAATATTTATTTTCCCAATAGTTGTATTTACTAGGATCTTGCGGTTCCATTTAGCTAATACTTACCTGCGGTTCTATTTAGCTAATACTTACCTGCAGTTGTGTTCCAATTCCTCTGCAGTGCCGTGGCGGAAGGGCCAGGGCCAAGGTCCGGGTCGGGGCCAGGGTAACCCCAACCCTAATCCCAACCCCAACCCCAACTCCACAGCAGCACAGGTAAGATGTGACATTATTTTAATCTATACAGTTGCACAGGCAAGACGTGATATTATTTTAACCCATTCCCCTGCAGTGCCGTGGCGGAAGGGCCAGGGCCAAGGTCCGGGTCGGGGCCAGGGTAACCCCAACCCTAATCCCAACCCCAACCCCAACTCCACAGCAGCACAGGTAAGATGTGACATTATTTTAATCTATACAGTTGCACAGGCAAGACGTGATATTATTTTAACCCATTCCTCTGCAGTGCCGTGGCGGAAGGGCCAGGGCCAAGGTCCGGGTCGGGGCCAGGGTAACCCCAACCCTAATCCCAACCCCAACCCCAACTCCACAGCAGCACAGGTAAGATGTGACATTATTTTAATCTATACAGTTGCACAGGCAAGACGTGATATTATTTTAACCCATACCGTCGCACAGGTAAGACGTGACCTTATTTTAATCTATACCGTCGCACAGGTAAGACGTGACATTATCTTGACCTATATAGTTGCATAGGCAAGATGTGACACCACTTTAATCCCTTCTGTCCCCCTCTCAAGTTCTAACAGACAAGAGAGAGGTTATCGTGTAAAGTAATCCTGTTTTATTTAGCTCATAATAACCAGTACGTTGTTCCTAACAGACAAGAGAGGTCATTATGTAAAGTTAACCTATACAGTTGCACAAGTAAGACGTGATATTATTTTAGCCCATACCGTTGCACAGGTAAGACGTGATCCTATTCTAACCTATACCGTCGCACAGGTAAGACGTAACATTATTCTGACCTATACAGTTGCATAGGCAAGATATGACACTACTTTAATCCCTTCCGTCCCCCTCTCCAGCGTCGTCGTTACCAGACAGCCTTCGAAACGTGGGACACGAAAAGCGGTCTTGGGGGTCCAAATGGTCTCTATGTGGACCAATATATTTTTTCGTTGCTCTACCCCATGTCCAATATATTTTTTTCGTTGCTCTACCCCATGTGCCTAGTCTTCCTGGCCCCGTTTGCTATTTTTACTGGGGTCAGGACCTCTCCTGTCCCCCTGTACAAGAGGTTTAATGTGCTCATTCAATGGTCCACTGGCCATGCCTTTCTCTCTTAATAGATGTCTCTGTGTTCCGTCGTACGAGTGAAGTGAGCTATCTCCCTTTTACAAGGAAGGAGGGATCTGTTTTTACAACACTAGCCCTCTTCCAATTGGTCTCCCCTTGTTGAGGGGCGTGGTCCCACTTGATTGACAGCCGACTGCACTTTCCCAAACCAGCTGTTAACCCTTTATTCAATGTCCTAATTGCCTGTATTAGAACAGAGTATTTTTTATATTAAAATTAGTGGCGATCACGAATCGGAAAATTCCTCTAGCAAGACCATCCGATCCTAGTTAAGGATTCTTACTGAACAGTCTTGGGATAATCAGAGCATTCTAAGGCACTCTCGTAACCATTGGGCTGAAACGCGATCGATACTTAGGGTGGCGATCACGAATCGGAAAGTTTCTCTAGCAAGACCATCCGATCCTAGTTAAGGATTCTTCCTGAACAGTCTTGGGATAATCAGAGCCTTCTAAGGCACTCCCGTAACCATTGGGCTGAAACGCGATCGATACTTAGAGTGGCGATCACGAATCGGAAAATTCCTCTAGCAAGACCATCCGATCCTAGTTAAGGATTCTTACTGAACAGTCTTGGGATAATCAGAGCCTTCTAAGGCACTCTCGTAACCATTGGGCTGAAACGCGATCGATACTTAGAGTGGCGATCACGAATCGGAAAATTCCTCTAGCCAGACCATCCGATCCTAATTAAGGATTCTTACTGAACAGTCTTGGGATAATCAGAGCATTCTAAGGCACTTTCGTAACCATTGGGCTGAGTCCAGTCAATGGCCAGAGGACCGGGGAATGTAAACAAACTTGTGGCTTCCTATATAGTCAAATCCACCCTATTTGCATGGTGAAATACGCGATTTAAATTGTATTAAGGTTAGGATTAGGCCTTCTAAGGAGATTGGTTAAGGTTAGAGTTGGGTTCCAGGTCAATGTCCTAGGGTTAATTATTTTTCCTAGGGTTAGGATTAGGCATTCTGAGGCTGGTGGTTAAGGTTAGCGCTGGGTTTCAGGTCCAGGTCATAAGGTCAATTATCTTTCTTTTGGTTAGGCTTAGGCATTCTAAGAGACATTCTACTTTAAACGTCCTTATAACAGCCTGTGCCCTTTAAAGAGAGAGCAGAGGGAGCCATTATTCCATTTTCTATTTTAGCCCTCCTTATAACAGTCCGTGCCCTTTTAAGAGAGAGCAGAGAGAGCTGTCATCGTAAAGTAGTCTTGTTTTATTTAGCTAATAATAACCTGCACCTTGTTCTAATAGACAAGAGGGAGGTTCTCATTTGTAAAATAGTGGTCTTATAAGGTTATCTTGTAGCTAAATTGTTTTTGAATAGTTTCAGTTATTCTACTCCTGCGCCCCGTCACCTTGTTTGGTGCGGGTGTAGACCAGTTACGGGGACGGTACACTCAGGACCAGGCTCTGGCTAGTGTTAGGTTGGGCTTCGCGAGTTACAACTCCCTGGTACGTTGTACCAGTTTGAAATAGAGAAGTCGGTCGCTTAGGGGCTCACTTTCGTTTGCCTCTAGTGCACTCTCCTAGTCCCTTGCTCGCAGATCCCACTGGGTCTAGAGGCAGAAAAAAAGAACTATTATGGGCTCAAGGGACCACTCCAGTTTCCAGATTATTTTCCTAGTCGTATCTTGTTTCATTTAGCTCATAATAACCTGTACGTTGTTTCTAACAGACAAGAGAGAGGTTATCATGTAAAGTAATCCTGTTTTATTTAGCTCATAATAACCAGTACATTGTTTCTAACAGACAAGAGAGAGGTTATCATGTAAAGTAATCCTGTTTTATTTAGCTCATAATAACCAGTACATTGTTTCTAACAGACAAGAGAGAGGTTATCATGTAAAATAATCCTGTTTTATTTAGCTCATAATAACCAGTATGTTGTTTCTAACAGACAAGAGAGAGGCTATCATGTAAAGTAATCCTGTTTTATTTAGCTCATAATAACCTGTACGTTGTTTCTAACAGACAAGAGAGAGGTTATCATGTAAAGTAATCCTGTTTTATTTAGCTCATAATAACCAGTACGTTGTTTCTAACAGACAAGAGAGAGGTTATCATGTAAAGTAATCCTGTTTTATTTAGCTCATAATAACCTGTACGTTGCTTCTAACAGACAAGAGAGAGGTTATCATGTAAAGTAATCCTGTTTTATTTAGCTCATAATAACCAGTACGTTGTTTCTAACAGACAAGAGAGAGGTTATCATGTAAAGTAATCCTATTTTATTTAGCTCATAATAACCAGTACGTTGTTTCTAACAGACAAGAGAGAGATTATCATGTAAAGTAATCCTGTTTTATTTAGCTCATAATAACCTGTACGTTGTTTCTAACAGACAAGAGAGAGGTTATCATGTAAAGTAATCCTATTTTATTTAGCTCATAATAACCTGTACGTTGTTTCTAACAGACAAGAGAGAGGTTATCATGTAAAGTAGTGGTCTTATAAGGTTATTTTGTAGCTAAATTGTTTTTGAATAGCTAATAATAACCCGTTCGTTGTTCTAATAGACAAGATAGGTTATCATTTGTAAAGTAGTGGTCTTATAAGGTTATTTTGTGGCTAAATTGTTTTTGAATAGTTTAGAATGATTGATTAATTGATTGATTGATTGGTGTCAATTGTACGGATAGACTCTTCAGTAATGTAACTCTGGGTCATAAGACGTTTCGGCCGTATTACAAACCCGCATATTAGTATACACGAGTTTGCAAAACATTATACGCCCTCGCCTGAGTTCGGCCCGTCCTGAGAGGTGATCAACCTCGGACTGTCATCCGTATTCTGTCAAATGGTCCATTTTGGGGGGAAGTGCCGGGATAGATATATTTGTTTTGGAATATATAAGTCTTTGCAAATAGTGTGTAACTTATTTATGGACCCACACCTTCATGCTCGGTTCGGAGGTGCTAGCCCGCGTAGTCTAAACAATATTTATTTTCCCAATAGTTGTATTTACTAGGATCTTGCGGTTCCATTTAGCTAATACTTACCTGCGGTTCTATTTAGCTAATACTTACCTGCAGTTGTGTTCCAATTCCCCTGCAGTGCCGTGGCGGAAGGGCCAGGGCCATGGTCCGGGTCGGGGCCAGGGTAACCCCAACCCTAATCCCAACCCCAACCCCAACTCCACAGCAGCACAGGTAAGATGTGACATTATTTTAATCTATACAGTTGCACAGGCAAGACGTGATATTATTTTAACCCATTCCCCTGCAGTGCCGTGGCGGAAGGGCCAGGGCCAAGGTCCGGGTCGGGGCCAGGGTAACCCCAACCCTAATCCCAACCCCAACCCCAACTCCACAGCAGCACAGGTAAGATGTGACATTATTTTAATCTATACAGTTGCACAGGCAAGACGTGATATTATTTTAACCCATTCCTCTGCAGTGCCGTGGCGGAAGGGCCAGGGCCAAGGTCCGGGTCGGGGCCAGGGTAACCCCAACCCTAATCCCAACCCCAACCCCAACTCCACAGCAGCACAGGTAAGATGTGACATTATTTTAATCTATACAGTTGCACAGGCAAGACGTGATATTATTTTAACCCATACCGTCGCACAGGTAAGACGTGACCTTATTTTAATCTATACCGTCGCACAGGTAAGACGTGACATTATCTTGACCTATATAGTTGCATAGGCAAGATGTGACACCACTTTAATCCCTTCTGTCCCCCTCTCAAGTTCTAACAGACAAGAGAGAGGTTATCGTGTAAAGTAATCCTGTTTTATTTAGCTCATAATAACCAGTACGTTGTTCCTAACAGACAAGAGAGGTCATTATGTAAAGTTAACCTATACAGTTGCACAAGTAAGACGTGATATTATTTTAGCCCATACCGTTGCACAGGTAAGACGTGATCCTATTCTAACCTATACCGTCGCACAGGTAAGACGTAACATTATTCTGACCTATACAGTTGCATAGGCAAGATATGACACTACTTTAATCCCTTCCGTCCCCCTCTCCAGCGTCGTCGTTACCAGACAGCCTTCGAAACGTGGGACACGAAAAGCGGTCTTGGGGGTCCAAATGGTCTCTATGTGGACCAATATATTTTTTCGTTGCTCTACCCCATGTCCAATATATTTTTTTCGTTGCTCTACCCCATGTGCCTAGTCTTCCTGGCCCCGTTTGCTATTTTTACTGGGGTCAGGACCTCTCCTGTCCCCCTGTACAAGAGGTTTAATGTGCTCATTCAATGGTCCACTGGCCATGCCTTTCTCTCTTAATAGATGTCTCTGTGTTCCGTCGTACGAGTGAAGTGAGCTATCTCCCTTTTACAAGGAAGGAGGGATCTGTTTTTACAACACTAGCCCTCTTCCAATTGGTCTCCCCTTGTTGAGGGGCGTGGTCCCACTTGATTGACAGCCGACTGCACTTTCCCAAACCAGCTGTTAACCCTTTATTCAATGTCCTAATTGCCTGTATTAGAACAGAGTATTTTTTATATTAAAATTAGTGGCGATCACGAATCGGAAAATTCCTCTAGCAAGACCATCCGATCCTAGTTAAGGATTCTTACTGAACAGTCTTGGGATAATCAGAGCATTCTAAGGCACTCTCGTAACCATTGGGCTGAAACGCGATCGATACTTAGGGTGGCGATCACGAATCGGAAAGTTTCTCTAGCAAGACCATCCGATCCTAGTTAAGGATTCTTCCTGAACAGTCTTGGGATAATCAGAGCCTTCTAAGGCACTCCCGTAACCATTGGGCTGAAACGCGATCGATACTTAGAGTGGCGATCACGAATCGGAAAATTCCTCTAGCAAGACCATCCGATCCTAGTTAAGGATTCTTACTGAACAGTCTTGGGATAATCAGAGCCTTCTAAGGCACTCTCGTAACCATTGGGCTGAAACGCGATCGATACTTAGAGTGGCGATCACGAATCGGAAAATTCCTCTAGCCAGACCATCCGATCCTAATTAAGGATTCTTACTGAACAGTCTTGGGATAATCAGAGCATTCTAAGGCACTTTCGTAACCATTGGGCTGAGTCCAGTCAATGGCCAGAGGACCGGGGAATGTAAACAAACTTGTGGCTTCCTATATAGTCAAATCCACCCTATTTGCATGGTGAAATACGCGATTTAAATTGTATTAAGGTTAGGATTAGGCCTTCTAAGGAGATTGGTTAAGGTTAGAGTTGGGTTCCAGGTCAATGTCCTAGGGTTAATAATTTTTCCTAGGGTTAGGATTAGGCATTCTGAGGCTGGTGGTTAAGGTTAGCGCTGGGTTTCAGGTCCAGGTCATAAGGTCAATTATCTTTCTTTTGGTTAGGCTTAGGCATTCTAAGAGACATTCTACTTTAACCGTCCTTATAACAGCCCGTGCCCTTTAAAGAGAGAGCAGAGGGAGCCATTATTCCATTTTCTATTTTAGCCCTCCTTATAACAGTCCGTGCCCTTTTAAGAGAGAGCAGAGAGAGCTGTCATCGTAAAGTAGTCTTGTTTTATTTAGCTAATAATAACCTGCACCTTGTTCTAATAGACAAGAGGGAGGTTCTCATTTGTAAAATAGTGGTCTTATAAGGTTATCTTGTAGCTAAATTGTTTTTGAATAGTTTCAGTTATTCTACTCCTGCGCCCCGTCACCTTGTTTGGTGCGGGTGTAGACCAGTTACGGGGACGGTACACTCAGGACCAGGCTCTGGCTAGTGTTAGGTTGGGTTTCGCGAGTTACAACTCCCTGGTACGTTGTACCAGTTTGAAATAGAGAAGTCGGTCGCTTAGGGGCTCACTTTCGTTTGCCTCTAGTGCACTCTCCTAGTCCCTTGCTCGCAGATCCCACTGGGTCTAGAGGCAGAAAAAAAGAACTATTATGGGCTCAAGGGACCACTCCAGTTTCCAGATTATTTTCCTAGTCGTATCTTGTTTCATTTAGCTCATAATAACCTGTACGTTGTTTCTAACAGACAAGAGAGAGGTTATCATGTAAAGTAATCCTGTTTTATTTAGCTCATAATAACCAGTACATTGTTTCTAACAGACAAGAGAGAGGTTATCATGTAAAGTAATCCTGTTTTATTTAGCTCATAATAACCAGTACATTGTTTCTAACAGACAAGAGAGAGGTTATCATGTAAAATAATCCTGTTTTATTTAGCTCATAATAACCAGTACGTTGTTTCTAACAGACAAGAGAGAGGCTATCATGTAAAGTAATCCTGTTTTATTTAGCTCATAATAACCTGTACGTTGTTTCTAACAGACAAGAGAGAGGTTATCATGTAAAGTAATCCTGTTTTATTTAGCTCATAATAACCAGTACGTTGTTTCTAACAGACAAGAGAGAGGTTATCATGTAAAGTAATCCTGTTTTATTTAGCTCATAATAACCTGTACGTTGCTTCTAACAGACAAGAGAGAGGTTATCATGTAAAGTAATCCTGTTTTATTTAGCTCATAATAACCAGTACGTTGTTTCTAACAGACAAGAGAGAGGTTATCATGTAAAGTAATCCTATTTTATTTAGCTCATAATAACCAGTACGTTGTTTCTAACAGACAAGAGAGAGATTATCATGTAAAGTAATCCTGTTTTATTTAGCTCATAATAACCTGTACGTTGTTTCTAACAGACAAGAGAGAGGTTATCATGTAAAGTAATCCTATTTTATTTAGCTCATAATAACCTGTACGTTGTTTCTAACAGACAAGAGAGAGGTTATCATGTAAAGTAGTGGTCTTATAAGGTTATTTTGTAGCTAAATTGTTTTTGAATAGCTAATAATAACCCGTTCGTTGTTCTAATAGACAAGATAGGTTATCATTTGTAAAGTAGTGGTCTTATAAGGTTATTTTGTGGCTAAATTGTTTTTGAATAGTTTAGAATGATTGATTAATTGATTGATTGATTGGTGTCAATTGTACGGATAGACTCTTCAGTAATGTAACTCTGGGTCATAAGACGTTTCGGCCGTATTACAAACCCGCATATTAGTATACACGAGTTTGCAAAACATTATACGCCCTCGCCTGAGTTCGGCCCGTCCTGAGAGGTGATCAACCTCGGACTGTCATCCGTATTCTGTCAAATGGTCCATTTTGGGGGGAAGTGCCGGGATAGATATATTTGTTTTGGAATATATAAGTCTTTGCAAATAGTGTGTAACTTATTTATGGACCCACACCTTCATGCTCGGTTCGGAGGTGCTAGCCCGCGTAGTCTAAACAATATTTATTTTCCCAATAGTTGTATTTACTAGGATCTTGCGGTTCCATTTAGCTAATACTTACCTGCGGTTCTATTTAGCTAATACTTACCTGCAGTTGTGTTCCAATTCCCCTGCAGTGCCGTGGCGGAAGGGCCAGGGCCAAGGTCCGGGTCGGGGCCAGGGTAACCCCAACCCTAATCCCAACCCCAACCCCAACTCCACAGCAGCACAGGTAAGATGTGACATTATTTTAATCTATACAGTTGCACAGGCAAGACGTGATATTATTTTAACCCATTCCCCTGCAGTGCCGTGGCGGAAGGGCCAGGGCCAAGGTCCGGGTCGGGGCCAGGGTAACCCCAACCCTAATCCCAACCCCAACCCCAACTCCACAGCAGCACAGGTAAGATGTGACATTATTTTAATCTATACAGTTGCACAGGCAAGACGTGATATTATTTTAACCCATTCCTCTGCAGTGCCGTGGCGGAAGGGCCAGGGCCAAGGTCCGGGTCGGGCCAGGGTAACCCCAACCCTAATCCCAACCCCAACCCCAACTCCACAGCAGCACAGGTAAGATGTGACATTATTTTAATCTATACAGTTGCACAGGCAAGACGTGATATTATTTTAACCCATACCGTCGCACAGGTAAGACGTGACCTTATTTTAATCTATACCGTCGCACAGGTAAGACGTGACATTATCTTGACCTATATAGTTGCATAGGCAAGATGTGACACCACTTTAATCCCTTCTGTCCCCCTCTCAAGTTCTAACAGACAAGAGAGAGGTTATCGTGTAAAGTAATCCTGTTTTATTTAGCTCATAATAACCAGTACGTTGTTCCTAACAGACAAGAGAGGTCATTATGTAAAGTTAACCTATACAGTTGCACAAGTAAGACGTGATATTATTTTAGCCCATACCGTTGCACAGGTAAGACGTGATCCTATTCTAACCTATACCGTCGCACAGGTAAGACGTAACATTATTCTGACCTATACAGTTGCATAGGCAAGATATGACACTACTTTAATCCCTTCCGTCCCCCTCTCCAGCGTCGTCGTTACCAGACAGCCTTCGAAACGTGGGACACGAAAAGCGGTCTTGGGGGTCCAAATGGTCTCTATGTGGACCAATATATTTTTTCGTTGCTCTACCCCATGTCCAATATATTTTTTTCGTTGCTCTACCCCATGTGCCTAGTCTTCCTGGCCCCGTTTGCTATTTTTACTGGGGTCAGGACCTCTCCTGTCCCCCTGTACAAGAGGTTTAATGTGCTCATTCAATGGTCCACTGGCCATGCCTTTCTCTCTTAATAGATGTCTCTGTGTTCCGTCGTACGAGTGAAGTGAGCTATCTCCCTTTTACAAGGAAGGAGGGATCTGTTTTTACAACACTAGCCCTCTTCCAATTGGTCTCCCCTTGTTGAGGGGCGTGGTCCCACTTGATTGACAGCCGACTGCACTTTCCCAAACCAGCTGTTAACCCTTTATTCAATGTCCTAATTGCCTGTATTAGAACAGAGTATTTTTTATATTAAAATTAGTGGCGATCACGAATCGGAAAATTCCTCTAGCAAGACCATCCGATCCTAGTTAAGGATTCTTACTGAACAGTCTTGGGATAATCAGAGCATTCTAAGGCACTCTCGTAACCATTGGGCTGAAACGCGATCGATACTTAGGGTGGCGATCACGAATCGGAAAGTTTCTCTAGCAAGACCATCCGATCCTAGTTAAGGATTCTTCCTGAACAGTCTTGGGATAATCAGAGCCTTCTAAGGCACTCCCGTAACCATTGGGCTGAAACGCGATCGATACTTAGAGTGGCGATCACGAATCGGAAAATTCCTCTAGCAAGACCATCCGATCCTAGTTAAGGATTCTTACTGAACAGTCTTGGGATAATCAGAGCCTTCTAAGGCACTCTCGTAACCATTGGGCTGAAACGCGATCGATACTTAGAGTGGCGATCACGAATCGGAAAATTCCTCTAGCCAGACCATCCGATCCTAATTAAGGATTCTTACTGAACAGTCTTGGGATAATCAGAGCATTCTAAGGCACTTTCGTAACCATTGGGCTGAGTCCAGTCAATGGCCAGAGGACCGGGGAATGTAAACAAACTTGTGGCTTCCTATATAGTCAAATCCACCCTATTTGCATGGTGAAATACGCGATTTAAATTGTATTAAGGTTAGGATTAGGCCTTCTAAGGAGATTGGTTAAGGTTAGAGTTGGGTTCCAGGTCAATGTCCTAGGGTTAATAATTTTTCCTAGGGTTAGGATTAGGCATTCTGAGGCTGGTGGTTAAGGTTAGCGCTGGGTTTCAGGTCCAGGTCATAAGGTCAATTATCTTTCTTTTGGTTAGGCTTAGGCATTCTAAGAGACATTCTACTTTAACCGTCCTTATAACAGCCCGTGCCCTTTAAAGAGAGAGCAGAGGGAGCCATTATTCCATTTTCTATTTTAGCCCTCCTTATAACAGTCCGTGCCCTTTTAAGAGAGAGCAGAGAGAGCTGTCATCGTAAAGTAGTCTTGTTTTATTTAGCTAATAATAACCTGCACCTTGTTCTAATAGACAAGAGGGAGGTTCTCATTTGTAAAATAGTGGTCTTATAAGGTTATCTTGTAGCTAAATTGTTTTTGAATAGTTTCAGTTATTCTACTCCTGCGCCCCGTCACCTTGTTTGGTGCGGGTGTAGACCAGTTACGGGGACGGTACACTCAGGACCAGGCTCTGGCTAGTGTTAGGTTGGGTTTCGCGAGTTACAACTCCCTGGTACGTTGTACCAGTTTGAAATAGAGAAGTCGGTCGCTTAGGGGCTCACTTTCGTTTGCCTCTAGTGCACTCTCCTAGTCCCTTGCTCGCAGATCCCACTGGGTCTAGAGGCAGAAAAAAAGAACTATTATGGGCTCAAGGGACCACTCCAGTTTCCAGATTATTTTCCTAGTCGTATCTTGTTTCATTTAGCTCATAATAACCTGTACGTTGTTTCTAACAGACAAGAGAGAGGTTATCATGTAAAGTAATCCTGTTTTATTTAGCTCATAATAACCAGTACATTGTTTCTAACAGACAAGAGAGAGGTTATCATGTAAAGTAATCCTGTTTTATTTAGCTCATAATAACCAGTACATTGTTTCTAACAGACAAGAGAGAGGTTATCATGTAAAATAATCCTGTTTTATTTAGCTCATAATAACCAGTACGTTGTTTCTAACAGACAAGAGAGAGGCTATCATGTAAAGTAATCCTGTTTTATTTAGCTCATAATAACCTGTACGTTGTTTCTAACAGACAAGACAGAGGTTATCATGTAAAGTAATCCTGTTTTATTTAGCTCATAATAACCAGTACGTTGTTTCTAACAGACAAGAGAGAGGTTATCATGTAAAGTAATCCTGTTTTATTTAGCTCATAATAACCTGTACGTTGCTTCTAACAGACAAGAGAGAGGTTATCATGTAAAGTAATCCTGTTTTATTTAGCTCATAATAACCAGTACGTTGTTTCTAACAGACAAGAGAGAGGTTATCATGTAAAGTAATCCTATTTTATTTAGCTCATAATAACCAGTACGTTGTTTCTAACAGACAAGAGAGAGATTATCATGTAAAGTAATCCTGTTTTATTTAGCTCATAATAACCTGTACGTTGTTTCTAACAGACAAGAGAGAGGTTATCATGTAAAGTAATCCTATTTTATTTAGCTCATAATAACCTGTACGTTGTTTCTAACAGACAAGAGAGAGGTTATCATGTAAAGTAGTGGTCTTATAAGGTTATTTTGTAGCTAAATTGTTTTTGAATAGCTAATAATAACCCGTTCGTTGTTCTAATAGACAAGATAGGTTATCATTTGTAAAGTAGTGGTCTTATAAGGTTATTTTGTGGCTAAATTGTTTTTGAATAGTTTAGAATGATTGATTAATTGATTGATTGATTGGTGTCAATTGTACGGATAGACTCTTCAGTAATGTAACTCTGGGTCATAAGACGTTTCGGCCGTATTACAAACCCGCATATTAGTATACACGAGTTTGCAAAACATTATACGCCCTCGCCTGAGTTCGGCCCGTCCTGAGAGGTGATCAACCTCGGACTGTCATCCGTATTCTGTCAAATGGTCCATTTTGGGGGGAAGTGCCGGGATAGATATATTTGTTTTGGAATATATAAGTCTTTGCAAATAGTGTGTAACTTATTTATGGACCCACACCTTCATGCTCGGTTCGGAGGTGCTAGCCCGCGTAGTCTAAACAATATTTATTTTCCCAATAGTTGTATTTACTAGGATCTTGCGGTTCCATTTAGCTAATACTTACCTGCGGTTCTATTTAGCTAATACTTACCTGCAGTTGTGTTCCAATTCCCCTGCAGTGCCGTGGCGGAAGGGCCAGGGCCAAGGTCCGGGTCGGGGCCAGGGTAACCCCAACCCTAATCCCAACCCCAACCCCAACTCCACAGCAGCACAGGTAAGATGTGACATTATTTTAATCTATACAGTTGCACAGGCAAGACGTGATATTATTTTAACCCATTCCCCTGCAGTGCCGTGGCGGAAGGGCCAGGGCCAAGGTCCGGGTCGGGGCCAGGGTAACCCCAACCCTAATCCCAACCCCAACCCCAACTCCACAGCAGCACAGGTAAGATGTGACATTATTTTAATCTATACAGTTGCACAGGCAAGACGTGATATTATTTTAACCCATTCCTCTGCAGTGCCGTGGCGGAAGGGCCAGGGCCAAGGTCCGGGTCGGGGCCAGGGTAACCCCAACCCTAATCCCAACCCCAACCCCAACTCCACAGCAGCACAGGTAAGATGTGACATTATTTTAATCTATACAGTTGCACAGGCAAGACGTGATATTATTTTAACCCATACCGTCGCACAGGTAAGACGTGACCTTATTTTAATCTATACCGTCGCACAGGTAAGACGTGACATTATCTTGACCTATATAGTTGCATAGGCAAGATGTGACACCACTTTAATCCCTTCTGTCCCCCTCTCAAGTTCTAACAGACAAGAGAGAGGTTATCGTGTAAAGTAATCCTGTTTTATTTAGCTCATAATAACCAGTACGTTGTTCCTAACAGACAAGAGAGGTCATTATGTAAAGTTAACCTATACAGTTGCACAAGTAAGACGTGATATTATTTTAGCCCATACCGTTGCACAGGTAAGACGTGATCCTATTCTAACCTATACCGTCGCACAGGTAAGACGTAACATTATTCTGACCTATACAGTTGCATAGGCAAGATATGACACTACTTTAATCCCTTCCGTCCCCCTCTCCAGCGTCGTCGTTACCAGACAGCCTTCGAAACGTGGGACACGAAAAGCGGTCTTGGGGGTCCAAATGGTCTCTATGTGGACCAATATATTTTTTCGTTGCTCTACCCCATGTCCAATATATTTTTTTCGTTGCTCTACCCCATGTGCCTAGTCTTCCTGGCCCCGTTTGCTATTTTTACTGGGGTCAGGACCTCTCCTGTCCCCCTGTACAAGAGGTTTAATGTGCTCATTCAATGGTCCACTGGCCATGCCTTTCTCTCTTAATAGATGTCTCTGTGTTCCGTCGTACGAGTGAAGTGAGCTATCTCCCTTTTACAAGGAAGGAGGGATCTGTTTTTACAACACTAGCCCTCTTCCAATTGGTCTCCCCTTGTTGAGGGGCGTGGTCCCACTTGATTGACAGCCGACTGCACTTTCCCAAACCAGCTGTTAACCCTTTATTCAATGTCCTAATTGCCTGTATTAGAACAGAGTATTTTTTATATTAAAATTAGTGGCGATCACGAATCGGAAAATTCCTCTAGCAAGACCATCCGATCCTAGTTAAGGATTCTTACTGAACAGTCTTGGGATAATCAGAGCATTCTAAGGCACTCTCGTAACCATTGGGCTGAAACGCGATCGATACTTAGAGTGGCGATCACAAATCGGAAAATTTCTCTAGCAAGACCATCCGATCCTAGTTAAGGATTCTTCCTGACCAGTCTTGGGATAATCAGAGCCTTCTAAGGCACTCTCGTAACCATTGGGCTGAAACGCGATCGATACTTAGAGTGGCGATCACGAATCGGAAAATTCCTCTAGCAAGACCATCCGATCCTAGTTAAGGATTCTTACTGAACAGTCTTGGGATAATCAGAGCCTTCTAAGGCACTCTCGTAACCATTGGGCTGAAACGCGATCGATACTTAGAGTGGTGATCACGAATCGGAAAATTCCTCTAGCCAGACCATCCGATCCTAATTAAGGATTCTTACTGAACAGTCTTGGGATAATCAGAGCATTCTAAGGCACTCTCGTAACCATTGGGCTGAAACGCGATCGATACTTAAGAGTGGCGATCACGAATCGGAAAATTCCTCTAGCAAGACCATCCGATCCTAGTTAAGGATTCTTACTGAACAGTCTTGGGATAATCAGAGCATTCTAAGGCACTCTCGTAACCATTGGGCTGAAACGCGATCGATACTTAGAGTGGCGATCACGAATCGGAAAATTCCTCTAGCAAGACCATCCGATCCTAGTTAAGGATTCTTACTGAACAGTCTTGGGATAATCAGAGCATTCTAAGGCACTTTCGTAACCATTGGGCTGAGTCCAGTCAATGGCCAGAGGACCGGGGAATGTAAACAAACTTGTGGCTTCCTATATAGTCAAATCCACCCTATTTGCATGGTGAAATACGCGATTTAAATTGTATTTAGGTTAGGATTAGGCCTTCTAAGGAGATTGGTTAAGGTTAGAGTTGGGTTCCAGGTCAATGTCCTAGGGTTAATTATTTTTCCTAGGGTTAGGATTAGGCATTCTGAGGCTGGTGGTTAAGGTTAGCGCTGGGTTTCAGGTCCAGGTCATAAGGTCAATTATCTTTCTTTTGGTTAGGCTTAGGCATTCTAAGAGACATTCTACTTTAAACGTCCTTATAACAGCCCGTGCCCTTTAAAGAGAGAGCAGAGGGAGCCATTATTCCATTTTCTATTTTAGCCCTTCTTATAACAGTCCGTGCCCTTATTAAGAGAGAGCAGAGAGAGCTGTCATCGTAAAGTAGTCCTGTTTTATTTAGCTAATAATAACATGCACCTTGTTCTAATAGACAAGAGGGAGGTTCTCATTTGTAAAGTAGTGGTCTTATAAGGTTATCTTATAGCTAAATTGTTTTTGAATAGTTTCAGTTTTTCTACTCCTGCGCCCCGTGACCTTGTTTGGTGCGGGGTGTAGACCAGTTACGGGGACGGTACACTCAGGACCAGGCTCTGGCTAGTGTTAGGTTGGGTTTCGAGAGTTACAACTCCCTGGTACGTTGTACCAGTTTGATATAGAGAAGTCGGTCGCTTAGGGGCTCACTTTCGTTTGCCTCTAGTGCACTCTCCTAGTCCCTTGCTCGCAGATCCCACTGGGTCTAGAGGCAGAAAAAAAGAACTATTATGGGCTCAAGGGACCACTCCAGTTTCCAGATTCTTTTCCTAGTCGTATCTTGTTTAATTTAGCTCATAATAACCTGTACGTTGTTTCTAACAGACAAGAGAGAGGTTATCATGTAAAGTAATCCTGTTTTATTTAGCTCATAATAACCTGTACGTTGTTTCTAACAGACAAGAGAGAGGTTATCATGTAAAGTAATCCTGTTTTATTTAGCTCATAATAACCTGTACGTTGTTTCTAACAGACAAGAGAGAGGTTATCATGTAAAGTAATCCTGTTTTATTTAGCTCATAATAACCTGTACGTTGTTTCTAACAGACAAGAGAGAGGTTATCATGTAAAGTAATCCTGTTTTATTTAGCTCATAATAACCAGTACACTGTTTCTAACAGACAAGAGAGAGGTTATCATGTAAAATAATCCTGTTTTATTTAGCTCATAATAACCAGTACGTTGTTTTTAACAGACAAGAGAGAGGTTATCATGTAAAGTAATCCTATTTTATTTAGCTCATAATAACCAGTACGTTGTTTCTAACAGACAAGAGAGAGATTATCATGTAAAGTAATCCTGTTTTATTTAGCTCATAATAACCTGTACGTTGTTTCTAACAGACAAGAGAGAGGTTATCATGTAAAGTAATCCTGTTTTATTTAGCTCATAATAACCTGTACGTTGTTTCTAACAGACAAGAGAGAGGTTATCATGTAAAGTAGTGGTCTTATAAGGTTATTTTGTAGCTAAATTGTTTATGAATAGCTAATAATAACCCGTTTAATAGACAAGATAGGTTATCATTTGTAAAGTAGTGGTCTTATAAGGTTATTTTGTAGCTAAATTGTTTTTGAATAGTTTAGAATGATTGATTAATTGATTGATTGATTGGTGTCAATTGTACGGATAGACTCTTCAGTAATGTAACTCTGGGTCATAAGACGTTTCGGCCGTATTACAAACCCGCATATTAGTATACACGAGTTTGCAAAACATTATACGCCCTCGCCTGAGTTCGGCCCGTCCTGAGAGGTGATCAACCTCGGACTGTCATCCGTATTCTGTCAAATGGTCCATTTTGGGGGGGGGAAAGTGCCGGGATAGATATATTTGTTTTGGAATATATAAGTCTTTGCAAATAGTGTGTAACTTATTTATGGACCCACACCTTCATGCTCGGTTCGGAGGTGCTAGCCCGCGTAGTCTAAACAATATTTATTTTCCCAATAGTTGTATTTACTTTTTTTTTGATCCACTTTTTCTCCCATTTTCTATATTTTCTCCCATCCCAATTTCGTATCATCCAATTCAACCCTCCCCTGTCACGAACGCTGTTTCTTGCCTCCCACAAGCCGGCTGCAGTGAGGACTAAGTCATACATAGCACAAGTCCCCTCCGGTACTTGAGGTAACAGCAGTCGCATCTTTTCACCTGCGCAGCTCGATCTATCAGTGTCGAGGAGTAACGCGTGGGAGGCTCACGCTGCCCCCGACACTTCCTGATTCTACTGCGCAGGCGCACCAACCGACTTGTAGGAGTCGCTTGTTCACAACGTTCGATCCCCACCCTTCAGTTTTTCCCTCCCCGTAATACGGCCAATGTGTATTACTGCGGACGACCAGCCAAACTGAAAAACAATGTGGAGAGCTGGATTCGAACACGCGAATCCTAGCGTCTCCACACTGGTGGCGAGTGCCTTAGACCACTACACCACCTAGCCGCCCTCCAATAGTTGTATTTACTAGGATTTTGCGGTTCCATTTAGCTAATACTTACCTGCGGTTCTATTTAGCTAATACTTACCTGCAGTTGTGTTCCAATTCCTCTGCAGTGCCGTGGCGGAAGGGCCAGGGCCAAGGTCCGGGACGGGGCCAGGGTAACCCCAACCCTAATCCCAACCCCAACCCCAACTCCACAGCAGCACAGGTAAGATGTGACATTATTTTAATCTATACAGTTGCACAGGCAAGACGTGATATTATTTTAACCCATTCCTCTGCAGTGCCGTGGCGGAAGGGCCAGGGCCAAGGTCCGGGTCGGGGCCAGGGTAACCCCAACCCTAATCCCAACCCCAACCCCAACTCCACAGCAGCACAGGTAAGATGTGACATTATTTTAATCTACACAGTTGCACAGGCAAGACGTGATATTATTTTAACCCATTCCTCTGCAGTGCCGTGGCGGAAGGGCCAGGGCCAAGGTCCGGGTCGGGGCCAGGGTAACCCCAACCCCAATCCCAACCCCAACCCCAATCCCACAGCAGCACAGGTAAAATGTGACATTATTTTAATCTATACAGTTGCACAGGCAAGACGTGATATTATTTTAACCCATACCGTCGCACAGGTAAGACGTGACCTTATTTTAATCTATACCGTCGCACAGGTAAGACGTGACATTATATTGACCTATATAGTTGCATAGGCAAGATATGACACTACTTTAATCCCTTCCGTCCCCCTCTCCAGCGTCGTCGTTACCAGACAGCCTTCGAAACGTGGGACACGAAAAGCGGTCTTGGGGGTCCAAATGGTCTCTATGTGGACCAATATATTTTTTTCGTTGCTCTACCCCATGTGCCTAGTCTTCCTGGCCCCGTTTGCTATTTTTACTGGGGTCAGGACCTCTCCTGTCCCCCTGTACAAGAGGTTTAATGTGCTCATTCAATGGTCCACTGGCCATGCCTTTCTCTCTTAATAGATGTCTCTGTGTTCCGTCGTACGAGTGAAGTGAGCTATCTCCCTTTTACAAGGAAGGAGGGATCTGTTTTTACAACACTAGCCCTCTTCCAATTGGTCTCCCCTTGTTGAGGGGCGTGGTCCCACTTGATTGACAGCCGACTGCACTTTCCCAAACCAGCTGTTAACCCTTTATTCAATGTCCTAATTGCCTGTATTAGAACAGAGTATTTTTTATATTAAAATTAGTGGCGATCACGAATCGGAAAATTCCTCTAGCAAGACCATCCGATCCTAGTTAAGGATTCTTACTGAACAGTCTTGGGATAATCAGAGCATTCTAAGGCACTCTCGTAACCATTGGGCTGAAACGCGATCGATACTTAGAGTGGCGATCACAAATCGGAAAATTTCTCTAGCAAGACCATCCGATCCTAGTTAAGGATTCTTCCTGACCAGTCTTGGGATAATCAGAGCCTTCTAAGGCACTCTCGTAACCATTGGGCTGAAACGCGATCGATACTTAGAGTGGCGATCACGAATCGGAAAATTCCTCTAGCAAGACCATCCGATCCTAGTTAAGGATTCTTACTGAACAGTCTTGGGATAATCAGAGCCTTCTAAGGCACTCTCGTAACCATTGGGCTGAAACGCGATCGATACTTAGAGTGGTGATCACGAATCGGAAAATTCCTCTAGCCAGACCATCCGATCCTAATTAAGGATTCTTACTGAACAGTCTTGGGATAATCAGAGCATTCTAAGGCACTCTCGTAACCATTGGGCTGAAACGCGATCGATACTTAAGAGTGGCGATCACGAATCGGAAAATTCCTCTAGCAAGACCATCCGATCCTAGTTAAGGATTCTTACTGAACAGTCTTGGGATAATCAGAGCATTCTAAGGCACTCTCGTAACCATTGGGCTGAAACGCGATCGATACTTAGAGTGGCGATCACGAATCGGAAAATTCCTCTAGCAAGACCATCCGATCCTAGTTAAGGATTCTTACTGAACAGTCTTGGGATAATCAGAGCATTCTAAGGCACTTTCGTAACCATTGGGCTGAGTCCAGTCAATGGCCAGAGGACCGGGGAATGTAAACAAACTTGTGGCTTCCTATATAGTCAAATCCACCCTATTTGCATGGTGAAATACGCGATTTAAATTGTATTTAGGTTAGGATTAGGCCTTCTAAGGAGATTGGTTAAGGTTAGAGTTGGGTTCCAGGTCAATGTCCTAGGGTTAATTATTTTTCCTAGGGTTAGGATTAGGCATTCTGAGGCTGGTGGTTAAGGTTAGCGCTGGGTTTCAGGTCCAGGTCATAAGGTCAATTATCTTTCTTTTGGTTAGGCTTAGGCATTCTAAGAGACATTCTACTTTAACCGTCCTTATAACAGCCCGTGCCCTTTAAAGAGAGAGCAGAGGGAGCCATTATTCCATTTTCTATTTTAGCCCTCCTTATAACAGTCCGTGCCCTTTTAAGAGAGAGCAGAGAGAGCTGTCATCGTAAAGTAGTCCTGTTTTATTTAGCTAATAATAACATGCACCTTGTTCTAATAGACAAGAGGGAGGTTCTCATTTGTAAAATAGTGGTCTTATAAGGTTATCTTATAGCTAAATTGTTTTTGAATAGTTTCAGTTTTTCTACTCCTGCGCCCCGTCACCTTGTTTGGTGCGGGGTGTAGACCAGTTACGGGGACGGTACACTCAGGACCAGGCTCTGGCTAGTGTTAGGTTGGGCTTCGCGAGTTACAACTCCCTGGCACGTTGTACCAGTTTGGAATAGAGAAGTCGGTCGCTTAGGGGCTCACTTTCGTTTGCCTCTAGTGCACTCTCCTAGTCCCTTGCTCGCAGATCCCACTGGGTCTAGAGGCAGAAAAAAAGAACTATTATGGGCTCAAGGGACCACTCCAGTTTCCAGATTCTTTTCCTAGTCGTATCTTGTTTAATTTAGCTCATAATAACCTGTACGTTGTTTCTAACAGACAAGAGAGAGGTTATCATGTAAAGTAATCCTGTTTTATTTAGCTCATAATAACCTGTACGTTGTTTCTAACAGACAAGAGAGAGGTTATCATGTAAAGTAATCCTGTTTTATTTAGCTCATAATAACCAGTACGTTGTTTCTAACAGACAAGAGAGAGGTTATCATGTAAAGTAATCCTGTTTTATTTAGCTCATAATAACCTGTACGTTGCTTCTAACAGACAAGAGAGGTTATCATGTAAAGTAATCCTGTTTTATTTAGCTCATAATAACCAGTACGTTGTTTCTAACAGACAAGAGAGAGGTTATCATGTAAAGTAATCCTATTTTATTTAGCTCATAATAACCAGTACGTTGTTTCTAACAGACAAGAGAGAGATTATCATGTAAAGTAATCCTGTTTTATTTAGCTCATAATAACCTGTACGTTGTTTCTAACAGACAAGAGAGAGGTTATCATGTAAAGTAATCCTGTTTTATTT
This sequence comes from Notolepis coatsorum, assembly GCF_963971535.1. NCBI lineage: Eukaryota > Metazoa > Chordata > Actinopteri > Aulopiformes > Paralepididae > Notolepis > Notolepis coatsorum. The sequence continues at coordinate 71,385 of NC_140169.1, read as the reverse complement.
AGCTCACAATAACCTGTACGTTGTTTCTAACAGGCAAGAGAGAGGTTATCATGTAAAGTAGTGGTCTTATAAGGTTATCTTGTAGCTAAATTGTTTTTGAATAGCTAATAATAACCCGTTCGTTGTTCTAATAGACAAGATAGGTTATCATTTGTAAAGTAGTGGTCTTATAAGGTTATTTTGTAGCTAAATTGTTTTTGAATAGTTTAGAATGATTGATTAATTGATTGATTGATTGGTGTCAATTGTACGGATAGACTCTTCAGTAATGTAACTCTGGGTCATAAGACGTTTCGGCCATATTACAAACCCGCATATTAGTATACACGAGTTTGCAAAACATTATACGCCCTCGCCTGAGTTCGGCCCGTCCTGAGAGGTGATCAACCTCGGACTGTCATCCGTATTCTGTCAAATGGTCCATTTTGGGGGGGGGGGAAAGTGCCGGGATAGATATATTTGTTTTGGAATATATAAGTCTTTGCAAATAGTGTGTAACTTATTTATGGACCCACACCTTCATGCTCGGTTCGGAGGTGCTAGCCCGCGTAGTCTAAACAATATTTATTTTCCCAATAGTTGTATTTACTAGGATTTTGCGGTTCCATTTAGCTAATACTTACCTGCGGTTCTATTTAGCTAATACTTACCTGCAGTTGTGTTCCAATTCCTCTGCAGTGCCGTGGCGGAAGGGCCAGGGCCAAGGTCCGGGTCGGGGCCAGGGTAACCCCAACCCGAATCCCAACCCCAACCCCAACTCCACAGCAGCACAGGTAAAATGTGACATTATTTTAATCTATACAGTTGCACAGGCAAGACGTGATATTATTTTAACCCATTCCTCTGCAGTGCCGTGGCGGAAAGGCCAGGGCCAAGGTCCGGGTCGGGGCCAGGGTAACCCCAACCCTAATCCCAACCCCAACCCCAACTCCACAGCAGCACAGGTAAGATGTGACATTATTTTAATCTATACAGTTGCACAAGTAAGACGTGATATTATTTTAGCCCATACCGTTGCACAGGTAAGACGTGATCCTATTCTAACCTATACCGTCGCACGGGTAAGACGTAACATTATTCTGACCTATACAGTTGCATAGGCAAGATATGACACTACTTTAATCCCTTCCGTCCCCCTCTCCAGCGTCGTCGTTACCAGACAGCCTTCGAAACGTGGGACACGAAAAGCGGTCTTGGGGGTCCAAATGGTCTCTATGTGGACCAAAATATTTTTTTCGTTGCTCTACCCCATGTGCCTAGTCTTCCTGGCCCCGTTTGCTATTTTTACTGGGGTCAGGACCTCTCCTGTCCCCCTGTACAAGAGGTTTAATGTGCTCATTCAATGGTCCACTGGCCATGCCTTTCTCTCTTAATAGATGTCTCTGTGTTCCGTCGTACGAGTGAAGTGAGCTATCTCCCTTTTACAAGGAAGGAGGGATCTGTTTTTACAACACTAGCCCTCTTCTAATTGGTCTCCCCTTGTTGAGGGGCGTGGTCCCACTTGATTGACAGCCGACTGCACTTTCCCAAACCAGCTGTTAACCCTTTATTCAATGTCCTAATTGCCTGTATTAGAACAGAGTATTTTTTATATTAAAATTAGTGGCGATCACGAAACGGAAAATTCCTCTAGCAAGACCATCCGATCCTAGTTAAGGATTCTTACTGAACAGTCTTGGGATAATCAGAGCATTCTAAGGCACTCTCGTAACCATTGGGCTGAAACGCGATCGATACTTAGAGTGGCGATCACAAATCGGAAAATTTCTCTAGCAAGACCATCCGATCCTAGTTAAGGATTCTTCCTGACCAGTCTTGGGATAATCAGAGCCTTCTAAGGCACTCTCGTAACCATTGGGCTGAAACGCGATCGATACTTAGAGTGGCGATCACGAATGGGAAAATTCCTCTAGCAAGACCATCCGATCCTAATTAAGGATTCTTACTGAACAGTCTTGGGATAATCAGAGCATTCTAAGGCACTCTCGTAACCATTGGGCTGAAACGTGATCGATACTTAGAGTGGCGATCACGAATCGGAAAATTCCTCTAGCAAGACCATCCAATCCTAGTTAAGGATTCTTACTGAACAGTCTTGGGATAATCAGAGCATTCTAAGGCACTCTCGTAACCATTGGGCTGAAACGCGATCGATACTTAGAGTGGCGATCACGAATCGGAAAATTCCTCTAGCAAGACCATCCGATCCTAGTTAAGGATTCTTACTGAACAGTCTTGGGATAATCAGAGCATTCTAAAGCACTTTCGTAACCATTGGGCTGAGTCCAGTCAATGGCCAGAGGACCGGGGAATGTAAACAAACTATGTGGCTTCCTATATAGTCAAATCCACCCTATTTGCATGGTGAAATACGCGATTTAAATTGTATTTAGGTTAGGATTAGGCCTTCTAAGGAGATTGGTTAAGGTTAGAGTTGGGTTCCAGGTCAATGTCCTAGGGTTAATTATTTTTCCTAGGGTTAGGATTAGGCATTCTGAGGCTGGTGGTTAAGGTTAGCGCTGGGTTTCAGGTCCAGGTCATAAGGTCAATTATCTTTCTTTTGGTTAGGCTTAGGCATTCTAAGAGACATTCTACTTTAACCGTCCTTATAACAGCCCGTGCCCTTTAAAGAGAGAGCAGAGGGAGCCATTATTCCATTTTCTATTTTAGCCCTTCTTATAACAGTCCGTGCCCTTATTAAGAGAGAGCAGAGAGAGCTGTCATCGTAAAGTAGTCCTGTTTTATTTAGCTAATAATAACCCGCACCTTGTTCTAATAGACAAGAGGGAGGTTCTCATTTGTAAAGTAGTGGTCTTATAAGGTTATCTTATAGCTAAATTGTTTTTGAATAGTTTCAGTTTTTCTACTCCTGCGCCCCGTCACCTTGTTTGGTGCGGGGTGTAGACCAGTTACGGGGACGGTACACTCAGGACCAGGCTCTGGCTAGTGTTAGGTTGGGCTTCGCGAGTTACAACTCCCTGGCACGTTGTACCAGTTTGGAATAGAGAAGTCGGTCGCTTAGGGGCTCACTTTCGTTTGCCTCTAGTGCACTCTCCTAGTCCCTTGCTCGCAGATCCCACTGGGTCTAGAGGCAGAAAAAAAAAACTATTATGGGCTCAAGGGACCACTCCAGTTTCCAGATTCTTTTCCTAGTCGTATCTTGTTTAATTTAGCTCATAATAACCTGTACGTTGTTTCTAACAGACAAGAGAGAGGTTATCATGTAAAGTAATCCTGTTTTATTTAGCTCATAATAACCTGTACGTTGTTTCTAACAGACAAGAGAGAGGTTATCATGTAAAGTAATCCTGTTTTATTTAGCTCATAATAACCAGTACGTTGTTTCTAACAGACAAGAGAGAGGTTATCATGTAAAGTAATCCTGTTTTATTTAGCTCATAATAACCTGTACGTTGCTTCTAACAGACAAGAGAGGTTATCATGTAAAGTAATCCTGTTTTATTTAGCTCATAATAACCAGTACGTTGTTTCTAACAGACAAGAGAGAGGTTATCATGTAAAGTAATCCTATTTTATTTAGCTCATAATAACCAGTACGTTGTTTCTAACAGACAAGAGAGAGATTATCATGTAAAGTAATCCTGTTTTATTTAGCTCATAATAACCTGTACGTTGTTTCTAACAGACAAGAGAGAGGTTATCATGTAAAGTAATCCTGTTTTATTTAGCTCACAATAACCTGTACGTTGTTTCTAACAGGCAAGAGAGAGGTTATCATGTAAAGTAGTGGTCTTATAAGGTTATCTTGTAGCTAAGGGTTTTGCGGTTCGCGAGTTACAACTCCCTGGTACGTTGTACCAGTTTGGAATAAAGAAGTCGGTCGCTTAGTGGCTCACTTTCGTTTGCCTCTAGTGCACACTCCTAGTCCCTCGCTCGCGTATCCTACTGGGTCTAGAGGTAGAAAAAAGGAGCTATTATGGGCTCAAAGGACCACTCCAGTTTCCAGATTCTTTTCTCGGTCGTGTCCTGTTTAATTTAGCTCATAGTAGCCAGTACGTTGTTTCTAACAGACAAGAGAGAGGCTACCATGTAACGTAATTCCGCTTTATTTAACTCATAATAGCCAGTACGTTGTTTCTAGCCGACGCGAGAGAGGTCATCTTGTAGCTAAATTGTTTTTGAATAGTTTCAGTTTTTCCACTCCTGCGCACCGTGACCTTATAAGGTGCGGGCGTAGACCAGTTACGAGGACGGTATACTCAGGACCAGGATCCGGCTAGCATACTGGGGTTTGTGGTTCGCGAGTTACAACTCCCTGGTACGTTGTACCAGTTTGGAATAGAGAAGTCGGTCGCTTAGTGGCTCACTTTCGTTTGCCTCTACTGCACACTCCTAGTCCCTCGCTCGCGTATCCTACTGGGTCTAGAGGTAGAAAAAAGGAGCTATTATGGGCTCAAAGGACCACTCCAGTTTCCAGATTCTATTTTTTGGGGGGGGCGTGTCCTGTTTAATTTAGCTCATAGTAGCCAGTACGTTGTTTCTAACAGACAAGAGAGAGGCTACCATGTAACGTAGTGGCCGTCTTTATAATAGCCCGCGTTCTCAATGGAAGAGAATATATAGAGGGGGCTATCATTCTACTTTTTATTTTTTTATTTTTATTATTATTTTATATAGTTGTTTTCATAACAGCCCCTGCTCTGAGAGAGTAGAGGGAGTCATTATTCCCTTTTGGTTATCGTGTAAACAGCCACCCGTATCCTCTTTTCCTCTTATGAAAAGAGCTAAGATAGAGTAAGGTCATTATGCTGTATGGTTGCAATAGTGACCCGTACTCCTTTCCTGGAAAGAGTGGAGTAGGTCACTATTTTATTAGTCGCAATGATAACCCGTACGGTTTTTAAGGAAGGTAGAGCCAGTTATTACTTATATTTGTCGTGCCTTATAATAACCCTTAGACTTTAATAAGAGAAATGAGAGGGGTTATCATATAATTTATTCGTTGCATCTTACAATAACCCATGGATTTGTAAGAGAAATGAGAGGGGTTATCATATAAGTGAACGCCGTGCATCCAGACTTTACCATCCTCATTTTTATCATTATTATCATTATTATTATTCCCATCGTAATTATTATTATTATTATTATTATTATTATTATTATTATTATTATTATTACCATTATTATTATTATTATTATTATTATTATTATTAATATTATTATTATTATTATTATTATAATAGTTCGCCCTTATCCCTAATAATTCACCTAGGTGAGGACACATCCGTCTGGACCATTATACTTAATTTTACTATTATTATTATCACTGTTAAAGGTATTATTATTATTATTCCCATAATTGTTCATTATCATCCCACCGTAGGGGGGAGAGAGTGTGAGTGTTAGCGTACTAAGGTCCTCTCTAATTTGTAATCCTGTTATTATAGTAATCTTTCAGGGGGAAATTGGCTCCCTCTGTGGGTCATTTCCCACCCAGTGTAATCATCTCGTGACTGATATCAGATCTAGTTATTCCCACCCGATTACAATAGTGTGGAGAAACTGGTTGCGTTTCAATATTTTTTAGAATCGTTGCTCTCAATAGCTTACTATCGTGAATCATAACAATCGTTATTATGATTGATTCCTAACGCCGAATTTTTAACCATCGCGGATCACCGGAAGTGCCGTGTCCGTAAAGAAATACAATTCCCATGGTTCAACACTTCCATATTCGTTTCCGCGTTAATATCGTAGGTGTTAATTAATCACTCAATTTGATCCAAACTCACTTTAAACCTATTGTTAAACCATTGCCAACCTGACGTTTTACATCAATTATGTATTAGAGACACAGTCGTGATGATAATATTTGGAAACGTTTGATTCTAAAAACGTTAACTTGTCGCGTCGCCAATGAAATTTTTAATATGTATTAATGTCTGTGTTCTCGAAGCAAACCCTTTGGATGATGGATGTTGAAAGGCAATGGAGTCCAGAGGGGCGACCATACCAGATAAGGCTGCACATACGATGAGCCTCAATGTTACCATCATCATTACCATTATGACCTGTTTGTTATACCCATCACCATGATCTGATATTTGGGGACCCTGATGTAAACAACATGAGGGTCCCACTCTGGCCTACATCCCCCCCACCACAGCTGTCCATATTGAACCGTACTATATTGCCCTCACTCTGCAGTCTGTTAACAAGGCTCTCCCCACTCACCCATCCACCTCCCCATGCTACTGATAACATTGTTCCTGCAGTGTGGCATTGAAATTGTCAATCAGCTCACCTGTGGCAGTGAAGAGGTCACCACCCCGGAGTGTGGTGTGGTGGTGAAGAAGGGATTAGTATACCACCCACCCCAGCAATAACGATATTCCATTTGTCCCTTCCAGTTTGGAAGAAGAAGGTGACCTACAATGAAGTCTCTAGATATTTCCTAGCACCGGGCCAAACCATATCATATCAACATCTGACCCCTAACCCCCAGTACCCTAATGACAGTATAATTTTGAGGCCTGTCCCTAATATTAGGTTATTTATTATCAGGCCATGAACCGTACTATACTGTCCCCACTCTGCAGTCTGTTAACAAGGCCCCCCCACTCAATAACTCACCTCCCCATGTTACTGGTAACATTAATCCTACAGTGTGGCATTGAAATTGTCACCCAGCTCTCCTGTGGTAGTGAAGAGGTCACCACCCCGGAGTGTGGTGTGGTGGTGAAGAAGGGACTAGTTCACCACATACCCCAGTGACAACGATATTCCCTCTGTCCCTACCAGTTTGATAAAGAAGGAGGCTACCTACAATGAAGTCCCTAGATATTACCTAGCACCGGGCCACACCATACCTTACCAACATCTGACCCCTAACCCAAGTCACCTGATGTCAGTATAGTTCTGAGGCCTGTCCCTAGTATTAGGTCATTTGTTATCAGGCCATGTCTAAACAGGTTTTCCCTTTTTACAGGTCGAGTGCCCTGTCCCCTGGCATCAGAGGTCCAACCTTCCTAGTGTGGTGGCCCCAGCCAATCCCTATTAAAATAGTATGGCACATCATGCTATCCCCTAATACACTGTGTAGAGCCTACCCTCCTCCTGTGGTCGTGAAGGGGCCCCTCTAAAAGTTGTGTGCTAGTAAGGGGTATGTCCTCTGTAGTGAGGCTGAGGGAGGAACGGACTCCCCAATACTGGGTCACACAACGACCCGCCCAGTTCCATTACACTCTGTTTTAGTGACGTAGTGACAATACCGTCAAGGGGCCCCGTCATCATACTGCGTCTCCATCACAGGGCCACTGCTGGTTGCTCCGGGACCCCGTCCCCCTAGTCCATTAATGGAGTAGAAGGCCTCACACTATTGTTACCCCAGGGGAGGCCTGCTTTAACGGTACGTGCTCATTAAATTACACCTATTAATCTAGTGTCCCCACAGTACAGTGGTTGCACCCCCGTATCAGGTCCCAGACCCATGCAATCTAAGCTATTATTTAAGAGTATAAATTATATATTCTTTCTTTTTTCTCATTATAGCCAATCTGCCTATATACACATGCATATGCATATATACACATGGTATCCCTCCATTGGCCGAGTTCAAAGTGGATATCATATCCCCAGGGCTGCATTATAGCATGTAAAGATATTTAACGTAAGCGACTGTACCTAATTATAACCCCGCCAGGTGTAATCATTCTGTACCCGATTTCAAATTCAATTTTACCTGCCTAATTACAATAGTGTGGAGAAATCGATTGCGTTTCAATACTTGTTGGGATCGTTAACCACAATAGTTTGTTATCATGAACATAACCATTATTGTTATGATTCACTCATAATGTCGAACCTTGAACCCTTGCGGACTACAGGAAGTGCTGTGTCCGCAAAGAAAATACAGTTCCCATGGTTCAACGCTTCCATATCCGCATCTGCGTCGAAATCGTGAGCGTAAACTAAACACTCAGTTTGATTCAAACTCCCTTTAATTCTATTACTAAACCATTTCCAACCTAACGTTTTACATTCCACATGTATTAGAGACATAGTCATGAAGATGATACTTGGAAACGTTTGATTCTAAAAACGTTAAATTGTCGCATCACTAATAAAGTTGTTGATAAGTAATAATGTAAAAGGGGAGGGGGCCCTCTGCTGGTTGTTCCAAGGTACTGTAACACCAGTTTATTGATGGCCCAGGAGGCCTCTTATTAGTATTATTTTAGAGAAGGACCTTTCCCATTGCACATGTTTGTGTACATTGATGTACTCTGAAAGAGGTCCTTTCCCATGGCATATGCTTGTGTGCCTGTTATAGTGGTTCTGGATGATGGATGGTGATGGGTAATGGCACAGGGAGGGGTTATCCCCCAGTAACCCCTGTACAACCAAAATTTAAACATTGTTCTTGTTATTAATATCCCTCCCATTATTATCACTGTAGTCAACCTGTCATTAACCCCCACTGTCATTATAACCATAGTAATCAACCTTATCTTCATTATCATTATGAATATACTATTATTGATATTGTTGATCCTATAGTGTGGTAATGTAAACAGTCCAAGCACTGTCGTGTGGCAGTGAGGGGGTTATCCCCTTGCAGAGCGGTGGTGTGAGTATAAACTCAGATCACCCAAGGTCACAATATAATATATCAAATTCAATCTACACCTCACCTAGTCACCTGGTAACAATGTAATTCAGAGATCCATCCATCGTAACAGGTTCCTAGCACCGGGCCACACCATATCATACCAACATCTGACCCCTAACCCCCAGTCCCCCGACGCCAGTATAGTTCTGAGGCCTGCCCCTAGTATTTAGGTTATTTATTATCAGGTCATGTCTACCAAGGTTTTCCCTTTAACAGGTCAAATCCCCTGACCCATGGCATCAGAGGTCTGACCTCCACAGTGAGGTAGCCCAAGCCCATTTATATTAAATTAGTTTAGCACAATATGATGTCCCCTAATACACTGTGTAAAGCCTCCCCCCCTCCCTGTGGTCGTGTAGGGGCCTCCCCAAGACGTTATGTGCTAGTAAAGGGTATATCCTCTGTAGAGAGGCTAAAGAAAGGTCAGACCAGTCTATTGATGGCCCAGGAGGCCTCATATTAGTATTACTTTGGAGGAGGTCCTTACCCATGGCATATGCTTGTGTACATTGATGTTACTTTGGAGAAGGTCCTTTCCCATGGCATATGCTTGTGTACATTGATGTTACATTGATGTTACTTTGGAGAAAGTCCTCTCCCATGGCATGTGCTTGTGTACTTGATGTAGTGGTTCTGGATGTCGGATGATGACGGGTACCAGAACAGAGAGGGGTTATCCCCCCAGTAACATCTGTATAACCAATATTAAAACATTGTTCTCATTAATAATATTTTTTTAATATTTTTCCACTACTATCACTGTAGTCAGTCTGACACTACACCACACTGTCATTATAACCATTGCAGTCATCCTTCCCCTCCTTTATCATTATGAATATTTACCATTATTGATATTATTGATCCTGTAGTTTGGTAATGAAACAAAATTCCAACCACTGTCGGTGGCAGTGAGGGGGTTGCCCCTTTGCAGAGCGGTGGTGTGAGTATAATCTCAAATCCTACAAGGTCACCTTGTATTGTTTCAAGACACACTATATCGCATCAAGCCCCTTGGTAACAATGTAATTCAGAGATCCACTCATCGTACCTAATACAGTTCAGTGGACCCTGCTATTTCCCAGTAAACCAACTACATGTTGTCTGTCAACAGTGTGGTAGTGGAAAGTCCCCCTCCCTAATGTATGGTAATGAGTTATACGATGCCTTTCAAACCGTCATGCTGTCACCCAACCCCCCAGTTACATATCAATCACTTGGAGTGTGGTAACGGAAGGTTCGACACCTGTAGCAGGGCAGTTAGAGATCAGCCTCCGTCTCATGACAGTGAAAGGTCAACCTCCCATTGTTTGGTATTTGAAAGGGCTGATTAATTGTTATGTGGTAGTGAAACAGGGTTACTCCAGTAGGTTCCTAAATTAAATTTGATACAATAATTAACTGGTTGATTGAATGAGTAGTTTAGTCGTTGATTGATTGATTGATTCGTTGTTTGGGTGTGGTTGATCGATTAACAGATTGATTGATAGGTTGAATGAACCATTGATTGATTGATTAATTGATTGATTTATTAGTTAGCTAGGGTTAGAGCTTAAGTCAGGATCAAGGTTTTGAGGCCCAGCTAGGGTCTCAAGAGCCGTTTGGGGTCAAAGGGTTCAAACTGGTCCGTCCTTAGTAGTCGGACCAGGTTAGTGCTTAGGTTAAGGCCCTGGTCTAAGGTTAGTATAAAGGTTTTATGAATCATTTGGGGTCTCGAGGCTAGGCTTCGGAGTTCATCAGTGGCTAATTATGGTCAGCGTCTATGTTAGGGTCCAGGTTATGAGGTAAACAAAAGAGTTCCCCAATGTTACCCGGGGTAAGCGGAGTATCAGGGGTCAAATAGAGTTCCAGGGAGGCAAGGGAAAAGGAAACGGGTGTGGTCAGTACCTCCCAGAGGGATTTCCCCAAAATCTTTGGTTCATTTCCGTCCTAAATGGAGTAACATCATATCCACTACCTTCATCGTTTAACCTTGCCCCCCCTGAATATGTTCCATAAGATCATGCCTTGTAAGAAGGTACATGGTCCTCTGGAACTTAGTCTATGTTTTATTTTTAAAAATTTAATATTATTGGTGATTGCCCGTCCCTTCAGGGGGTAGGAGGGGTTACACCCTGTCTTGACCGGTACCGTCTAAGGGTAGGGGTCTCTGTATTTGTTTATTTTTTAGAAGAGTTTTTTTATATTTTTTTAGAAAAAATTATATATATATATATATATATATATATATATGTACATATATATATACCCTTTTTCCTTTTTTTCCTATATATATATTCTTTTTTTTCATTTTTTTCTTTTTTTGGGGGGGGGGGTGAACACTATGTTCCGTCTGACCGTACCCTGTGAGAAGGAAGAGGGTCATCTGGAATTGATTAGATTAATCTGTGTGGTTTCATTTAAGGTTTAGGGCCCCCACTTGCCCGTGTCCTTTTCAGGGGGGGTGGGAACCTGGATGTGACCAGAAGGTCCTTAAGGGTTTTGTTCCTTCTGTACGCCGAGATGATTTTCCACTCCTTCATTACGTGTCGGTTTCTCTGTGCCTGGGTGAAGTTGGTTTTGAGTTGTGTGTTTATGTCTACGGTGTATTGCGAGTAGGTGGTTATTAGGGGTAGGAGCGAGGGTTGTAGAATTGGTGTGTCATGTGGTGTTCTGTCTTTGAGGTAGTGACGTTTAGCCCACCTCAGTTCAGTCCTTGTGTAGCCTCTAGTTTTAAGGGCTGTGCACAAGATGTTGTTAGCCTGTTTTCTATCAGTCCTGGCTACAGATCCTCTGGAACCTCAGGAATTGGGCCTTTAGGAGTCCCTTAAAGGTGTGTTTAGGGTGGAAACTATCTCTGTGTAGTAGTGCGTGGGTGTCTGTGGGTTTGAAAAAGACTCTTGTTTCCAAGATTCCTGTTTCCTCGAAGTTGGTTCCTTTGTATGTTACTGTGTCGAGGAACTCAACTTCGGTTTCGTGTGTGACGTACTTGACTGTTATGGAGTCATGGTGTCGGTTCATTGTGTCTATAAACTTCTGGAACTGGGGGAGGCCGTGTGGCCAGGTACCCCAGATATCGTCCAGGTATCTAAAGTATTTGGTCGGTAGGTGAGTGCATTTTGGGAAGAGAGTCTCCTCCCATTCTGCCATGTAGATGTCTGCGTAGGCTGGTGCAAACTTTTTGCCCATTGCTGTGCCCTTTATCTGTAGGTACCATTTGTTATTGAACATAAAGTCGTTCCTAGTTAGGCCCATTTCTAAGAGCGTCATGAGTGCTGCGTCTGGTCTTTTTCTGTCTGGGTACTTTAGAAAGCAGGCACGAATTGCTCCCAGACCCTGTTCTGTGTCGATGTTTGTGTAGAGGCTATCAACGTCTATTGTGAAAAGGAAGGAGGGTTCTGTTATCCTAGTGTTTTTGATCTTGTCAATGAAGTCACCTGTGTCCTTAACATAACTTTTGTGCTTATTGGAAAGTGGGTTTAAGAAGTGGTCTATATATTCAGCTATTGCGTAGCTCTCGCTGTCACAGTCCGAGATGATTGGTCTGCCAGCCGGTATTTCAAACGGGAAGGCCCACTTATCAGGGGTTTTGTGAATCTTAGGTAGGAGATAGAGCATTCTCGGTCTAGGGGTGAGTGGTCCCCGCAGGTATTCCCACTGTTTTTCGTTGATAAAACCTCTAAGCGTAAGGTAGTCTAGGATATGTTTGATTTCACTACTGGTTTCGGCGAAGATGGGGGTCTCTAGGGGTTTGTAATATTTTGTATCCGCAAGCTGTCTGTTCGCTTCCCTCACGTATTGTTCCTTGCCAAGTATAACGATTGCGCTGCCCTTGTCTGCCGGTTTAATGACTATGTCCTGATTGTTGGCTAACTGTATTAATGCCTCCTCCTCCGGGCCAGACAGGTTCTGTTCCGCCGTGTTTGGACGTGTTCGTGTCCTCTTAACCGATTCTAAATTACATCTGATTAGGTCGTGGGTTGCCGCGTTGATTTGGTGATCCCGAGGCGTCCAGTTGGACGCGTGTATAAATGGTAGCTTGGTGCCTCCGCCATTGTCTAAGTCCGCAAAGAAGGATCCTAATTTGATTCGTCTGTGGTATCGTTCTACATCGATTTTCAGTCTTTCCGCTTTACCTTTATCTGTTCCCTTTGTGGGTACGAAGGAGAGGCCTTTCATGAGGGCGTTGATTTGGTTCGTTGTGGGTTGGAAGTCCGGGGCTAGATTGATTATAGACTTTTCCCAGTTTTCCGGGGCGTCATCCTGTTTTATCATTAAATTTAGATGTTGGTTCCAATTTTCTAGCATGGCGTTGCCCGTGTCTTCCGTCCATTTAAATTGATTTTTCCGTGTTTTGAATTGTTCAGATTCTAGTTTGGGTATCGCGTGTCCTGTTTGGGTAATCTGGTTATTCAGAAGTCCTAGGTTACTTAAGACCTGACGTGGTAGTCGGCCGTTGGCATTGATTAGCGGAATGTGTATCCTCGCGGTCGGGAAGGTGCCCTTCGCCGCTCGGCAGAGTTGTCGTAGGAGTTGGCCTGATAGTATGGAGGGTTTTGCTTTTCTATCATGTATACCGAAAGATAATATTACGTGTTTGGCTATGTTTGTCGTTGGTGTTTGGTATTTAAGGATGCGTATGGCATCCCTAATTTTTGCCTTTGGGTAGCTGTCTACTTGTATCCGGTTGTTTTTGATGGGTGGTAGTAAGGATGTGTTGTCGTCACCCAGGATGAGGATTTCGCGAGTTACAATTAGGGGGGTTTTTCCGTATTTCATTACGCCGTAACCGTGTTTTGTGATCTGGCTCCATTCTCCTCTGTTACGTGGGTCCGTTGCCGTTTTTTTCTTTTTATTTTTTAAGGGTACGTTGTGTTTCGGTTTACGTTTCGGTTTCTCATTCTTCTTTTTGAAGGGGTTCATGGTGGGAAGGTAGTTTTACCCGTCTACGGGCGGGCCCTTAGTCTTGGGGTTGGTCGTACGTATTACCCCGTTCTATTGGGGTGGCCCCTTTTCAGGGTCCCTAAGTTCTGTGGTGTGTTCGGTAGTGGTTCGCCACTTCTTAAGTCCTGGGCTATATAACCTACATGAAGGGTGCTCCGTAGATACTTACCCAAGATACTTACCCGCACTTTTTTGCGATTAAAATAGTCCCTGTCCTATTAATGTTGATGATAACCTGTACTTTTATAAGAGAAAGAAGGGAGGTTATAATCGTACTAATTTTGACTCTGGAACATATTTTGTTCGTTTTATAGATCTATTGATAGATCCATCTATTTAAACGTGACGAACGGGGTCTTTCGGGGGGGGGGGGGGTGGGGGGGGGGGGCCCGGAGTAGTCCGGTCCCTGCGCGGTGTGCTTTTTTCGGGGGATTTTTTACATGTGTCGCTCCAATACCCTTTCCCACATTGCCCACATGTGGATCCCTGTTTGCTGGGTCCAGTGGATGTGGTCCTGTTGCGTTTGGAATTTCCTGTATCCCAGTAATGGGATGTAAAGTGTGTTGTCGCGTATGGCTTCATTTAAGCTATCTATGTTGACTAGCATAGAGTCTTTTAGGCGGTAGGAGGCGTCTATGCACGCCATGTATACGAGCGCCCTCGGGAATGCCCTTTTGGCCACTGTATTCAGTTTCTTAACGTTCCTAACCGCCAAATGCCCATTGCAGGTTTGTTTGTCATTGATGCCGAACGACAGAAGTATTGCCCTAACATTAGGAGACGTTTCAAGGCGCTCAAGTATTTGAATCGCGTGTTGGATTTTGGCACCCGGGTAGCTATCGACCTGTATTAAGTTATTATGGATGGGGGGTAAGTTCTTTAAGTTAGAGTCCCCCATGATGACAATTTCCCTATGTATGTTTAGTCTCCAGTTATCCTTAACCCCATGGCTTTCATGTCGTTCGTACCAGGGTGACTGTGGCGTGGTTTCGGGTGGCGGTGTTGTGGTTTCGGATCTTATAGGGGTTGAGTGCGCGGTAGGTCCTAGTTTTTGGGTGGGTCCGGGTCCCGGGGACGGGTTGCGTCCTGGGGTTTCATGGGTCCGTATAGGACCCAGCGAGAGCTCTGGGGAGAGGGGTGCGTCCATACGTGTTGCCTCGAAAATAAAATTAAAATCGGATGTCTCGTGTAGAGTGAGGTCAAATATCGAGGTGGGGTCAGGTTCGTACGGTACCATGGTGTGGCCCGTGGTTCCTGATGTCCCTTCGTCACCGGCGTCTATGTGTGCTGAGGATGTTGTGGTTGTGGCCACGGTTCCCTCATGGGCTGCGTACGCGTAGAAGGCGCCCCTGCGAGTGCTTTTATCGAGGTCTACGTGGTCAACGAGTAAGGCCTGATTAATAGGCAAAACTCTCTCCGTCCTGGCCGTATTAGGATCGCTACCAACATTATGGGGTTGGTTCCCCCGGTTCGGGTTCTGACTTGTGGTAGGTGTGTGTCTACGTTTAAGCGTGTTACCGTACCCAATTGTCTCTGCAGATGGTTGGGGTGTACACGTCTTTTCCGTCTCAGGGGCAGGTCTGGGTTCGTCACCTGAGGACGATGTTGCTGCCTGCGCCTGTTCCGACTCGTGGTCCAACTTAATTTGGAGTACCTGTTGTTCAAAGACCCTGTAGGCCTGTGGAGTCATGAATTTGGTGCGGTGACTGGTCCAGCTTATGGCTTTGACCAGGGCCTCCTTCCAAAATGTTACGCTAAGCGTGGTAAAGGCTTTAAGGGCCGTAACGGTGCTAGCGCGGCGGAACTGATACTCCCTTCTCAAGTGGTCCAGGGTATCTCTATGCCAGTTGGAGTTACTGTCATCGGACAGTCTCCTTGTGACCTCGGTTTGTACCTTCTCCTTTTTAGCCAACTTTCTAATATGTACCAAGCGAGACGCGCGGGCCTTAGTGATGGGTTGCTCCAATTGGAGTCCCTGGTAGTCCGCTATTAGGAGAAACTGTATCGTTTTAATCAAGTTAAACTGCTCCTCACTCCATTTTGGGTGGGCAGGTACTTTCGGGGGGGGAGGGGGAGACGCCATAGTTGTTTTGATTCTGTTAAGTTAAATTCTATTTAGTAGATCGCATAGTAGTCTCCCTCCTACAATCGTTTGACCTGACTCCCACTGCCATGCCTCCCACCCACAAAGCAGGCAACTCCTTGGATCTCATATTTTCCCGTAACTCCAGCATCATTAACACCACGGTAACTCCCCTACATGTATCTGACCATTCCTTCATATCCTTCTCACTAACTCTCATGCTTAACCGAAAGGTCTTCACCCCAACTCAAACAGTCTCACTCAGACGCAACCTGCCCTCCCTATCCCCCTCCACCCTCTCCTCTGACATACTATCCGCTCTACCTTTGAGTGACACCTTCTCTGCTCTCTCCACAGAGATGGCAACCTCCACCCTCCTTTCAGCCCTGGCAACCTCCTTCGACAAGCTCTGTCCCCTCGTTGAGAAACCTGCCCGCCGTTCCCCACCCAGTCCATGGCTGACAGATCCAGTGAGAGAACAAAGACAGGTCCTGAGAGCAGCTGAAAGGAAGTATAGAAAGTCACGCCTCACTGCTGACATCGACACATATCACAACCTCTTGTTAACATTCTCCAAAACCATCACTAATGCCAAAGCTTCTTTCTTCCACCATAGGATCGAGGCCTCTGCCAAGAATCTTCGCAAACTGCATGCTACCATGTCCTCCCTCCTCACTCCCCCCCCACCCCCCCCTCCCTCATCTTTCTCTGCCGAAGACTTTGCGATCTTCTTTGAGGAAAAAGTGGAGAACATCCGCAGCTCCTTCTCCCAACCCCCACCCATTCCAAATGCTGAATCGAGAACCTCATCCTTCACTCTGTCATCTTTCTCTCCCATTACAGAAGCAGAGACCCTGACACTGGTAACGTCAAACCGTCCGACTACTTGCCAGCTGGACCAGCTACCCTCCCCACTCCTCCAGACCATAGCACCAGACATCCTCCCATTCCTAACTGCAACCATCAACTCCTCACTCAACTCGGGGGTGGTCCCCACCT
This sequence comes from Notolepis coatsorum, assembly GCF_963971535.1. NCBI lineage: Eukaryota > Metazoa > Chordata > Actinopteri > Aulopiformes > Paralepididae > Notolepis > Notolepis coatsorum. The sequence goes on along the minus strand of NC_140169.1, from coordinate 54,748 downwards.
CCCTAAAACAAGCCAGAGTCACGCCGCTCATAAAAAAACCAACCCTGAACCCTACTGTCATAGGCAACTACCGTCCTGTCTCTCTTCTCTCCTTCCTTTCTAAAACACTTGAACGTGCTGTATCCAACCAACTTACTACTTATCTCTTACAGAATGACCTCCTAGACCCTAATCAGTCAGGCTTCAGGACTGGTCACTCCACAGAGACAGCCCTCATTGCGGTCACAGAGGCACTTCACTTAGCAAAAGCGAAAGGCCTCTCCTCTGTCCTGATTCTCCTAGATCTATCTGCAGCCTTCGACACAGTCAACCACCAGATCCTCCTTGCGGCCCTCGCAGGAATGGGAGTGGCTGGCTCTGCGCTGACATGGCTGTCATCATACCTCAATGACCGCTCCTACCAAGTGTCATGGAGAGGGACCCTGTCGGCCACCCGCCCCCTGCGGACGGGTGTCCCCCAGGGCTCGGTTTTAGGACCCCTTCTCTTCTCCCTCTACACTAAATCACTGGGTAACATTATCACGTCTCATGGCTTCTCCTACCATTGTTATGCCGACGATACTCAACTCTTCCTCTCCTTCCCTCCCTCAGATATCCACGTCTCTGTGCGGATCTCGGCCTGTCTGTCCGACATCTCAGCCTGGATGACGTCCAACCACCTCAAACTGAACCTAAGCAAAACAGAATTGCTCCACCTGCCGGCCAAATCCTCCCCCCTAACCGACCTTTCAATCACAGTCGAGAATGCAGCTGTGACTGCGTCCCCGACCGCCAAGAACCTTGGTGTTGTCCTCGACGACCAGTTGAACTTCTCTGCTCACATCGCAGCGACGACCAGAACCTGCCGATTCCTCCTGAGCAACGTCAGAAGGATACGCCCCTTCCTGACAAAAGAAGCCACCCAACTCCTCGTCCAATCAACAGTCATCTCCCGCCTCGACTACTGCAATGCACTGCTCGCTGGCCTCCCGGCCACTGCCACTAAGCCTCTTCAACTCATTCAGAACGCAGCGGCCCGCCTGATCTCAAACCTACCGAAGTCGGCCCATGTCACCCCACTTCTTAGGGACCTGCACTGGCTCCCCATTGCTGCACGAATCCGCTTCAAGGCCCTCGACCTAGCATACCGTGCGGCAAAGGGAACCGCTCCCGCCTACCTCCGGTCAATGGTCTCTAACTACACACCCTCAAGACCCCTACGCTCTGCATCTTCTGGCCGCCTCAGACCTACTCCTATCCAAGCTCCGGGAGGGTCATCAAAGAGAAGTCGCCTATTCTCAGTCCTTGCCCCACAATGGTGGAATGAACTACCCACCCCAGTTAGGACAGCCGAATCACGTCCAATCTTTCGCCGTCGACTAAAGACGCACTTCTTCAACCATTATCTGAATTAAAAAAAAAAAAAAAAAAAAAAAAAAATCTAACCCTAACTAACCGTACTGTCATGCACTTGTCCTAATAAACTAACCTACACTGTAGCACTCAACACTTTGATGAACATTGTTGCTCAGCTGATAGAGTTGTGCCCTTCCTGATGGCTTGTCGTACAGAACTTGTAAGTCGCTTTGGATAAAAGCGTCAGCTAAATGACTAAATGTAAATGTAAATGTAGTGCTATTACGTCTCTATGAAGATGGACCGGAGCTCCTGGATCGGTCCTCCGGCGTGGTCTCCGTCGGCGTGTTTGTGCTGTTGAAATTAGCCAATGGTCAGTTGAGAAGCCTCGAGTGGGTCCTGTATTTCTATTATATAATATACATATATATACATACGTCTACATCTAAAAACCCATGTGTTTACCCCCACATTTCCCCCTAGTTACATGGTGTCAACATGGCTCAGAGGCCCAGACATTGCACCAGCAACCTAATTCAAAAGTCCAGTTGTTGTGCCATGTCCCCCACCAATATGCCCAGTCCCCTCAAACTACATCTAGATACATGGTGTCCACACAGCTCAGAGGCCCCGTCATTACACTAGGTCCCAAAATAAATTGCTGGGTTCCATTGAATTACACCTAGTTGCATAGTGTCAAGACAGTGCAGAGGTCCAGCCATTAGACCGGGTTCCATATTAATATACTAAGTACTATTTAAATTATACCTAGTTATATAGTGTCACTTGATTGAGAGAGAGAGAGAGAGAGAGCGAGTATATATAGAGGGAGTTAATATTTATTGATTGATTGAACGAATGACCGATTACTTGGTTGAATGAATGGTCTATTAGTTGGTTGATTAATTGGTGTCAATTTTACGGATAGACTCTTCAGTAATGTAACTCTGGGTCATCAGGCGTTTCGGCCGTATTGCAATTCCGTGTATTAATATACACGAGTTTGCAGCACACTATACGCCCTCACCTGAGCCCGGCCCGTCCTGGGAGGTGATCAACCTCGGACTGTCCTCCGTATTCTGTCAAATGGTCTATTTTGGGGGGAAGCGCTGGGATAAATATATTTGATTTGGAATATATAAGTCCTTGTAATTAGTGTTTAATTCATTTTATGGACTAGCACCTTCCTACTCGGTTTGGAGGTGCTGATCCGCGTAGTCAAAGCAATATTTATCTCGTGGGTAGGTCCTATTTGTAAATTGTAGAATCATGTAGCCAGTTACCAGTATATTTAACCCCATTCGCACCCTACTATTTCTTTAGTGTGTTTACAATTCATGTTGTATTCCGACGCATCAGGTCGTGAGAATCCCCATAGTTGTGTTTGCTAGGATATTGGTACCCTGAGGTAGGTGTACCTGTTTCCCCCCTCCCGCTTCACTCCCTGATGCCTGTTGCTGTTCTAGTATACAGGAGGGAGGTCATCATTTTAAAAGTGTCCCATAATTTTAGAAATTCCAGTCTTCCCGTCGTATTCCGACACATCAGGTCGTGAAAATCCCAATAGTTGTATCTACCAGGATATTGGTATTACAACATAGGTGCGTCTGTTTTTTTAAAAAAAAACAGGGGGTGAAAAAAGTAAGTATTAGTAATTCCATTATTTTATTGTCCATATGGGACCGCTGGTATCTGTAGGTCAGTCTGTAGGATATTGTGTATTTTTTATTTTTTATCTAGAGTAAAGGGAACCTACTTTGGAAAAACGTGTTCGTGCATATGTTCTGGTATGTACAGGCTCTGTAAGGCCCTTAAGAGATTGTTAAAAGATATTTACCTGCAGTGTGTCGGCAGCTTTTAACACGACCGATTACACTGTGTGGGACCTGAGAGAGGCCTGCTATCCCGTCTTCTCCGTTTTGAGAACTGTTATATCGCCGTTAGGTTCTCAAAATGCAAAGTTTATTTCAATTTCAGTAACTCAGGTGGACCACGGAATTGCTCTTTCCCCCGGTCCAATCCTTTGTCATGGAACAGAAATTACTCCGCAGAACCTTGGGATATACTCAGTTCTCCCCACGCTGCTGGGCCACCGGACGTCAGACGTCTAGTTCCCACCGCCCCCCTTACTCAGGTCGAAGCGGGTTCTAGTAGTTAATGAAGCGATGGTCAAGGTGGTCGTCAAGGTGGTCTTCAAGTGTAGGATGGTGTCGTTTGATGGTCTGGTCTTAAGGGCTTCTGTTATCTTGTCACAGTTGTGTGTCAGATAGGAGTCCAAAAAGAGTTTTTTTCATTGTGTAATTTGCTGGGTCGTCCCCAGGCTTGTGTGTCACACAAACGGTGTTTGTTTTATGTTTTTTATTAACTAAAATAAAAAACTATTTTTTTAATTCTATTGTGTGAAGTCTGGTTAATGTCTCCCTAATGTGTATTTAATTCATATTTTTTTAGGCTTTAATAACGTCAAAATTAACATTTTAATGTTCTTTTAATATTTCTACCCAGAATGCTCCTGTGGTCCATGCAGATTTGGTTCTAGTCCGGTTTACCCGGCCAATCGCATGAGAAGCCTCGTGCAGTTGGATTTGCATTTAGCCTCCCTTTGGAAACCCGTTTATTAATATGTTTTTTCAGGGGGAAATTGGCTCCCTCTGTAGGCCATTTCCCACCCAGTGCAAACACCCTGTGACTAATATCAGATCTAGTTATTCCTACTCGATTACAATAGTGTGGAGAAACTGGTTACGTTTTAATATTTGTTAGAAACGTTGCCCTCCATAGCTTATTATCGTGGATCATAGCAATCATTGTTATTATTCACTCCTGACGCCGAACTTTGAACCATCGCGGACTACAGGAAGTGCAGTGTCCGTAAAGAAACTACAGTTCCCATGGTTCAACACTTCTATATCCGCTTCTGCGTCAAAATCGTGAGCGTAAACTAAACACTTAGTTTGATTCAAACTCCCTCTAATTCTATTGCTAAACCATTCTTACCCTAACGTTTTGCATTCCACATGTATTAGAGACATAGTCATGGCGATGATACTTGGAAATGTTTGATTCCAAAAACGTTAAATTGTCGCGTCACCAATAATTTTGTTGATCTGTATAATGTGAAAAAAGGGGGGGGGGGCCCTCTGCTGGTTGTTCCAAGGTATTGTAACACCAGTCCATTGCTGGCCCTGGAGGCCTCTTATTAATATTATTTTAGAGAAAGTCCTTTCCTATTGCATATGTTTGTGTACATTGATGTACTTTGAAAAAGGTCCTTTCCCATGGCATATGCTTGTGTGCTTGACGCAGTGGTTCTGGACGATGGATAATGATGGGTGATAGAACAGAGAGGGGTTATCCCCCAAGTAATATCTATACAACCCACATTTAAACATTACCCTTGTCCCTAATATTTTTCCATTATTATCACTGTAACCAACCTGCCATTATCCCACACTGTCATTATCACCATTGTAATCATCCTCACATTCATTATCATTATGAATATTACCATTATTGATATTATTGATCCTATAGTGTGGTAATGAAACAGGTCCAATCACTGTCGTGTGGTAGCGAGGGGGTCACACCTTTGCAGAGCGGTGGTGTGAGTACAAACCCAAATCACATAAGGTCACATTGCCTTGTATTAATGCCCCCTATATTGTATCAAAATCCCAAGTAGCAATGTACTTTAGAGATCCACTCCACGTACCAGGTTCCTAGCACCAGGCCACATCATATCATACCAACCTCTGATCCCCAACCCCCAGTCACCCGATGTCAGTGTAGTTCTGAGGCCTGTCCCTAGTATTTAGGTTATTTATTACCAGGCCATGTCTACAAGGTCTTTCCTTTGTCAGGTCAAGTCCTCTGTCTCCTGGCATCAGAGGCCCAAGCTCCACAGTGTGGTAGCCCAAGCCCAACCATATTAAAATAGTTTTAAAATAGTTTAGTACATCATGCTGTCCTCCAATATACTGTGTACAGCCTACACTACCCCTGTGGCCGTGATGGGGCCCCCCATGCACCATGTTGTGTGCTAGTAAAAGGGTACATTCACTGTAGTGAGGCTGAAGAAGGGTCAGACTACCCAATATTGGGTCACATAATAACATGCCCAGTTCCATCATATTCTATCTTAGTGGCGTGGTGTCCAACCCGTCCAGAGGCCCAGTCCTTACACTGTGCCCCCCTCATAGGGCCATTGCTGGTTGTTCAGGGGAACCTGGCCCCCTAGTTCCTTGATGGAGCAGAAGGCCTCACCCTATTGTTATCCTAGAGCAGGTCTGCCTGACCGGTATGTGCTCATTAATTTGGTGGTGCAGAAGGTCTCACTCCAATATTACTTTGGAGAGAGCCTGTCTTAGTGGTATGTGCTTATTACATTGATGTTGTAGAAGGCCTCACACTGACGTTGCCAGTGTGGTCAATTAAACACAAGGTCTATTCATCAGTAGTGCAGTGGTGGGAAAGGGTTAGCTAACATCAAACTGGATCTCACCGCAGGTAAAAGGGCCCATCCCCCCCCATTTTGGGCCCCATGTGTTAAACCCAGCTAAAGTACATCACATCAAGCTACCTGATATCAAAACAAGCCAGTAAATTATGTCGTTCAACAGCACCTTCGCCGTCTGCTCACTGTCCGTAGTGCAGTGGACACAGAGGCCCCAAATCAAATGAACGTTCAACCTCGCTATCACCATCTCTATTACCAACCACTACCATTATTTTCCACCACATTACCGCCATTATTAATCCCATAGTGTGGTATTGAGAAGGTCCAGCTACCCTTCTGTGGTAGTATAAGGGTCATTACCCTGCCGTGTGTCGTGGTCGTAAATAGGTTAGTCCACAGAACAACGGCCCACCTTGTACCAAATTAAGTCACGGCACATCACACCCAGTACACCGGCGGGAGGCCCCCCATCTGTAGCGTGGCAGCGAGAGGTCAAAGGTCAGCCATGCGATAGTGAGTTCCACGATTGGTTCTATTTAGCTAATGAAAAACCTTTACGCTGTTCATAAGAGACACGAGGGAGGTTATCATTGTTAAGTAGTGGCCGTCCCGATTGATTGATTGATAAATTGGTTGATTGATTGACTGATTGATTGATTGGTTGGTTGATTTGATTGATTGATTGATTAACTGATTGGTTGATTGGTTGATTGATTGATTGATTGATTGATTAATTGATAGACTGATTGATTGGTTGGTTGATTGATTGATTGATTGATTGACTGGTTGGTTGATTGATTGATTGATTGATTGATTGATTGATTGATTGATTGATTGATTGATTGACTGATTGATTGATTGATAAATTGGTTGATTGCTTGATTGATTGATTGATTTAGCGAATGGCCAGGCTTAGGGTCTAGGTTAGAGTCCAGTTTTTTGAGTTGGTTAAGGTTAGTGCCTGTGTTAAGGTCTAGGTCTATGGTCAAACCTAAGGTCCTATGAGCCGCTTGGGGTCAAAAGGTTAAGTTTAGGCGGCTGGTGCCTGAATTAAGGGCCAGGTCTAAGGTCAGCCTTAAGGTCCTATGAGCCGCCTGGGGTCAAAAGGTTAAGTTTAGGCGTTCTTCAAGTTGGTTGAGGTTAGAGTCTGGGTTAGGGTCCAGGTTTAGGGCTAGTATTAGGGTGTTGAGAGTCGCAAGGGTCCAAGGTTAAGTTTAGGTGTTTCTGAAATTGTTGGTTAAGGTTAGTGCTTGAGTTAGAGTCCAGATCTAAGGTTAACATTAGGGTCTCCTATGAGCCGCCCGGGGTTAAGAGGTTAAGTTTAGGCGTTCTTCAAGTTGGTTAAGGTTAGTGCCTGGGTCCGGGTCCAGGTTCAAGGTTAATACTAGGGTGTTAAGAGTCGCCCAGGGCCAAGAGTTAAGTTTAGACGTTAGGGTTAGGGTTAGGGTTAGGGTTAGGGTTAGGGTGTTGAGAGTCGCAAGGGTCAACGGTTAAGTTTAGGCGTTTCTGAATTAGTTGGTTAAGGTTAGTGCTTGAGTTAGAGTCCAGATCTAAGGTTAACATTAGGGTCTCTTATGAGCCGCCCGGGGTCAAGAGGTTAAGTTTAGGCGTTCTTCAAGTTGGTTAAGGTTAGTGCCTGGGTCAGGGTCCGGGTTTAAGGTTAATACTAGGGTGTTAAGAGTCGCCCAGGGCCAAGAGTTAAGTTTGGACGTTCCAGACCAATTGGTTAAGATTAGTGCCCGGGTTAGAGTCCAAGTCTAAGGTTAACATTGGGGTTTTGTGAGCCGCTCGGGGCCCAAAGGTTAAATCTAGGCGTTCTTTGAGTTGGTTAAGGTTAGTGCCTGTGTTAAGGTCCAGGTCTACGGTCAAACCTAAGGTCTTATGAGCCGCTTGGGATCAAAGGTTAAGTTTAGGCGGCTGGTGCCTGAATTCAGGGCCAGGTCTAAGGTCAGCCTTAAGGTACTATGAACCGCCCGGGGTCAAAGGTTAAGTTTAGGCGTTCTTCAAGTTGGTTGGGGTTAGAGCCTGGGTTAGGGTCCAGGTTTAGGGCTACTATTAGGGTGTTGAGAGCCGTAAGGGTCAAAGGTTAAATTTAGGCGTTTCTGAATTAGTTGGTTAAGGTTAGTGCTTGAGTTAGAGTCCAAATCTAAGGTTGACATTAGGGTCTTCTTATGAGCCGCCCGGGGTCCAAAGGTTAAGTTTAGGCGTTCTTCAAGTTGGTTGAGGTTAGAGCCTGGGTTAGGGTCCAGTTTTAGGGTTAATATTAGGGTCTCATGAGCTGCTCGGGGCCGAAGGGTTAAACTTAGACGTTCCCTAAATTGGTTGAGGTTAGCGCTGGGTTAGGGTCCAGGTTTTAGGGTAAAGATTAAGGTTTTATGGGCCGCCTGGGGCCAAAAGGTTAATCTCAGGCCTTCCATATCTTAAATCCGCGCTCTTTCAAGAGAGAGTAGGGGGAGTCATCATTCTTTTTTCCATTTTAGACCTCCTTATAACATTCCGTACTCCCAAAAAGGGGGGGTAGGTGTTAGTCGTGTACCTAGCACCTATTGGTACGGCGTGCTAGTTTGGTATAGAGGAATCAGTCGCTAATGGCTCCCTATTCGTTCGCCGTTCACTCACAACTCCCCGGTACGTCGTACCAGTTTGGTGTAGAGAAGTCAGTTGCTATTGGTTCCCTATTTGATCACTGCCGTGCACTTACAACTCCCTGATACGTTGTATCAGTTTGGTATAGAGAAGTTAGTCGCTAATGGCTCCCTATTCGTTCGCCGTTCACTCACAACTCCCCGGTACGTCGTACCAGTTTGGTGTAGAGAAGTCAGTTGCTATTGGTTCCCTACTTGATCACTGCCGTGCACTTACAACTCCCTGATACGTTGTATCAGTTTGGTATAGAGAAGTTAGTCGCTAATGGTTCCCTATTCGTTCGCCGTTCACTCACAACTCCCCGGTACGTCGTACCAGTTTGGTATAGAGAAGTCAGTTGCTAATGGCTCCCTATTTGCTCGCCGCGCACTTACAACTCCCTGGCACGTTGTGCCAGTTTGGTATAGAGAAGTCAGTAGCCAATGGCTTCCTATTCGATCGCCGTGCACTTACAACCCCGGTATGGAGCGATCAGTTGCCACTGGCTCACTTTCGGTTGCCGCGCTCCCACAACTCTGGTATAGAGAAGCAGGACGTTACCGGTTCGCTTTCGGTTGCCAGCGCACTTACCACTCCGGTAGGAGAAGTTAGTCGCTAGTGGCTTACTTTCGGTCGCCGCGCACTTACAACTCCGGTAGGAGAAGTCAGTCGCTGTTGGCTCACTTTCGGTTGCCAGCGCACTTACAACTCCGGTAGGAGAAGTTAGTCGCTAGTGGCTTACTTTCGGTCGCCGCGCACTCACAACTCCGGTAGGAGAAGTCAGTCGCTGTTGGCTCACTTTCGGTTGCCAGCGCACTTACAACTCCGATAAGGGGAAGTAAGTCGCTAGTGGCTCACTTTCGGTTGCCGCGCACTTCCAACTCCGGTATGGAGGAGCAAGTCGCTAGTGGCTTACTTATTGTTTGCCGTGCACTGACAACTCCCTAGCACGTCGTACCAGTCTGGTGCGGAGAAGTCAGCCGCTATTGGCTGTCTTTCCTTTTTAATCAGCTAATAATAACCTGCACGTTGTTTTAAGAGACAAGGGGGAGGTTATCATTATAAAGTAGTGGTCTTATGAGGCTATCCTGTAGCTAAATTGTTTTTGAATAGTTTCAGTTTTTCAACTCCTGCGCCTCGTGACCTTGTTAGGTGCGGGCGTAGACCAGTTACGAGGACGGTATACTCAGGACCAGGATCCGGCTATAGTCAGGGTTTTGCGGTTCGCGAGTTACAACTCCCTGGTACGTTGTACCAGTTTGGAATAGAGAAGTCGGTCGCTTAGTGGCTCACTTTCGTTTGCCTCTAGTGCACACTCCTAGTCCCTCGCTCGCGTATCCTACTGGGTCTAGAGGTAGAAAAAAGGAGCTATTATGGGCTCAAAGGACCACTCCAGTTTCCAGATTCTTTTCTCGGTCGTGTCCTGTTTAATTTAGCTCATAGTAGCCAGTACGTTGTTTCTAACAGACAAGAGAGAGGCTACCATGTAACGTAATTCCGCTTTATTTAACTCATAATAGCCAGTACGTTGTTTCTAGCCGACGCGAGAGAGGTCATCTTGTAGCTAAATTGTTTTTGAATAGTTTCAGTTTTTCCACTCCTGCGCACCGTGACCTTATAAGGTGCGGGCGTAGACCAGTTACGAGGACGGTATACTCAGGACCAGGATCCGGCTAGCATACTGGGGTTTGTGGTTCGCGAGTTACAACTCCCTGGTACGTTGTACCAGTTTGGAATAGAGAAGTCGGTCGCTTAGTGGCTCACTTTCGTTTGCCTCTAGTGCACACTCCTAGTCCCTCGCTCGCGTATCCTACTGGGTCTAGAGGTAGAAAAAAGGAGCTATTATGGGCTCAAAGGACCACTCCAGTTTCCAGATTCTATTTTTTGGGGGGGGGCGTGTCCTGTTTAATTTAGCTCATAGTAGCCAGTACGTTGTTTCTAACAGACAAGAGAGAGGCTACCATGTAACGTAGTGGCCGTCTTTATAATAGCCCGCGTTCTCAATGGAAGAGAATATATAGAGGGGGCTATCATTCTACTTTTTATTTTTTTATTTTTATTATTATTTTATATAGTTGTTTTCATAACAGCCCCTGCTCTGAGAGAGTAGAGGGAGTCATTATTCCCTTTTGGTTATCGTGTAAACAGCCACCCGTATCCTCTTTTCCTCTTATGAAAAGAGCTAAGATAGAGTAAGGTCATTATGCTGTATGGTTGCAATAGTGACCCGTACTCCTTTCCTGGAAAGAGTGGAGTAGGTCACTATTTTATTAGTCGCAATGATAACCCGTACGGTTTTTAAGGAAGGTAGAGCCAGTTATTACTTATATTTGTCGTGCCTTATAATAACCCTTAGACTTTAATAAGAGAAATGAGAGGGGTTATCATATAATTTATTCGTTGCATCTTACAATAACCCATGGATTTGTAAGAGAAATGAGAGGGGTTATCATATAAGTGAACGCCGTGCATCCAGACTTTACCGTCCTCATTTTTATCATTATTATCATTATTATTATTCCCATCGTAATTATTATTATTATTATTATTATTATTATTATTATTATTATTATTATTATTATTACCATTATTATTATTATTATTATTATTATTAATATTATTATTATTATTATTATTATAATAGTTCGCCCTTATCCCTAATAATTCACCTAGGTGAGGACACATCCGTCTGGACCATTATACTTAATTTTACTATTATTATTATCACTGTTAAAGGTATTATTATTATTATTCCCATAATTGTTCATTATCATCCCACCGTAGGGGGGAGAGAGTGTGAGTGTTAGCGTACTAAGGTCCTCTCTAATTTGTAATCCTGTTATTATAGTAATCTTTCAGGGGGAAATTGGCTCCCTCTGTGGGTCATTTCCCACCCAGTGTAATCATCTCGTGACTGATATCAGATCTAGTTATTCCCACCCGATTACAATAGTGTGGAGAAACTGGTTGCGTTTCAATATTTTTTAGAATCGTTGCTCTCAATAGCTTACTATCGTGAATCATAACAATCGTTATTATGATTGATTCCTAACGCCGAATTTTGAACCATCGCGGATCACCGGAAGTGCCGTGTCCGTAAAGAAATACAATTCCCATGGTTCAACACTTCCATATTCGTTTCCGCGTTAATATCGTAGGTGTTAATTAATCACTCAATTTGATCCAAACTCACTTTAAACCTATTGTTAAACCATTGCCAACCTGACGTTTTACATCAATTATGTATTAGAGACACAGTCGTGATGATAATATTTGGAAACGTTTGATTCTAAAAACGTTAACTTGTCGCGTCGCCAATGACATTTTTAATATGTATTAATGTCTGTGTTCTCGAAGCAAACCCTTTGGATGATGGATGTTGAAAGGCAATGGAGTCCAGAGGGGCGACCATCCCAGATAAGGCTGCACATACGATGAGCCTCAATGTTACCATCATCATTACCATTATGACCTGTTTGTTATACCCATCACCATGATCTGATATTTGGGGACCCTGATGTAAACAACATGAAGGTCCCTCTCTGGCCTACATCCCCCCCACCACAGCTGTCCATATTGAACCGTACTATATTGCCCTCACTCTGCAGTCTGTTAACAAGGCTCTCCCCACTCACCCATCCACCTCCCCATGCTACTGATTGTTGTTCCTGCAGTGTGGCATTGAAATTGTCAATCAGCTCACCTGTGGCAGTGAAGAGGTCACCACCCCGGAGTGTGGTGTGGTGGTGAAGAAGGGATTAGTATACCACCCACCCCAGCAATAACGATATTCCATTTGTCCCTTCCAGTTTGGAAGAAGAAGGTGACCTACAATGAAGTCTCTAGATATTTCCTAGCACCGGGCCAAACGATATCATATCAACATCTGACCCCTAACCCCCAGTACCCTAATGACAGTATAATTTTGAGGCCTGTCCCTAATATTAGGTTATTTATTATCAGGCCATGAACCGTACTATACTGTCCCCACTCTGCAGTCTGTTAACAAGGCCCCCCCACTCAATAACTCACCTCCCCATGTTACTGGTAACATTAATCCTACAGTGTGGCATTGAAATTGTCACCCAGCTCTCCTGTGGTAGTGAAGAGGTCACCACCCCGGAGTGTGGTGTGGTGGTGAAGAAGGGACTAGTTCACCACATACCCCAGTGACAACGATATTCCCTCTGTCCCTACCAGTTTGATAAAGAAGGAGGCTACCTACAATGAAGTCCCTAGATATTACCTAGCACCGGGCCACACCATACCTTACCAACATCTGACCCCTAACCCAAGTCACCTGATGTCAGTATAGTTCTGAGGCCTGTCCCTAGTATTAGGTCATTTGTTATCAGGCCATGTCTAAACAGGTTTTCCCTTTTTACAGGTCGAGTGCCCTGTCCCCTGGCATCAGAGGTCCAACCTTCCTAGTGTGGTGGCCCCAGCCAATCCCTATTAAAATAGTATGGCACATCATGCTATCCCCTAATACACTGTGTAGAGCCTACCCTCCTCCTGTGGTCGTGAAGGGGCCCCTCTAAAAGTTGTGTGCTAGTAAGGGGTATGTCCTCTGTAGTGAGGCTGAGGGAGGAACGGACTCCCCAATACTGGGTCACACAATGACCCGCCCAGTTCCATTACACTCTGTTTTAGTGACGTAGTGACAATACCGTCAAGGGGCCCCATCATCATACTGCGTCTCCATCACAGGGCCACTGCTGGTTGCTCCGGGACCCCGTCCCCCTAGTCCATTAATGGAGTAGAAGGCCTCACACTATTGTTACCCCAGGGGAGGCCTGCTTTAACGGTACGTGCTCATTAAATTACACCTATTAATCTAGTGTCCCCACAGTACAGTGGTTGCACCCCCGTATCAGGTCCCAGACCCATGCAATCTAAGCTATTATTTAAGAGTATAAATTATATATTCTTTCTTTTTTCTCATTATAGCCAATCTGCCTATATACACATGCATATGCATATATACACATGGTATCCCTCCATTGGCCGAGTTCAAAGTGGATATCATATCCCCAGGGCTGCATTATAGCATGTAAAGATATTTAACGTAAGCGACTGTACCTAATTATAACCCCGCCAGGTGTAATCATTCTGTACCCGATTTCAAATTCAATTTTACCTGCCTAATTACAATAGTGTGGAGAAATCGATTGCGTTTCAATACTTGTTGGGATCGTTAACCACAATAGTTTGTTATCATGAACATAACCATTATTGTTATGATTCACTCATAATGTCGAACCTTGAACCCTTGCGGACTACAGGAAGTGCTGTGTCCGCAAAGAAAATACAGTTCCCATGGTTCAACGCTTCCATATCCGCATCTGCGTCGAAATCGTGAGCGTAAACTAAACACTCAGTTTGATTCAAACTCCCTTTAATTCTATTACTAAACCATTTCCAACCTAACGTTTTACATTCCACATGTATTAGAGACATAGTCATGAAGATGATACTTGGAAACGTTTGATTCTAAAAACGTTAAATTGTCGCGTCACTAATAAAGTTGTTGATAAGTAATAATGTAAAAGGGGAGGGGGCCCTCTGCTGGTTGTTCCAAGGTACTGTAACACCAGTTTATTGATGGCCCAGGAGGCCTCTTATTAGTATTATTTTAGAGAAGGACCTTTCCCATTGCACATGTTTGTGTACATTGATGTACTCTGAAAGAGGTCCTTTCCCATGGCATATGCTTGTGTGCCTGTTATAGTGGTTCTGGATGATGGATGGTGATGGGTAATGGCACAGGGAGGGGTTATCCCCCAGTAACCCCTGTACAACCAAAATTTAAACATTGTTCTTGTTATTAATATCCCTCCCATTATTATCACTGTAGTCAACCTGTCATTAACCCCCACTGTCATTATAACCATAGTAATCAACCTTATCTTCATTATCATTATGAATATACTATTATTGATATTGTTGATCCTATAGTGTGGTAATGTAAACAGTCCAAGCACTGTCGTGTGGCAGTGAGGGGGTTATCCCCTTGCAGAGCGGTGGTGTGAGTATAAACTCAGATCACCCAAGGTCACAATATAATATATCAAATTCAATCTACACCTCACCTAGTCACCTGGTAACAATGTAATTCAGAGATCCATCCATCGTAACAGGTTCCTAGCACCGGGCCACACCATATCATACCAACATCTGACCCCTAACCCCCAGTCCCCCGACGCCAGTATAGTTCTGAGGCCTGCCCCTAGTATTTAGGTTATTTATTATCAGGTCATGTCTACCAAGGTTTTCCCTTTAACAGGTCAAATCCCCTGACCCATGGCATCAGAGGTCTGACCTCCACAGTGAGGTAGCCCAAGCCCATTTATATTAAATTAGTTTAGCACAATATGATGTCCCCTAATACACTGTGTAAAGCCTCCCCCCCTCCCTGTGGTCGTGTAGGGGCCTCCCCAAGACGTTATGTGCTAGTAAAGGGTATATCCTCTGTAGAGAGGCTAAAGAAAGGTCAGACCAGTCTATTGATGGCCCAGGAGGCCTCATATTAGTATTACTTTGGAGGAGGTCCTTACCCATGGCATATGCTTGTGTACATTGATGTTACTTTGGAGAAGGTCCTTTCCCATGGCATATGCTTGTGTACATTGATGTTACATTGATGTTACTTTGGAGAAAGTCCTCTCCCATGGCATGTGCTTGTGTACTTGATGTAGTGGTTCTGGATGTCGGATGATGACGGGTACCAGAACAGAGAGGGGTTATCCCCCCAGTAACATCTGTATAACCAATATTAAAACATTGTTCTCATTAATAATATTTTTTTAATATTTTTCCACTACTATCACTGTAGTCAGTCTGACACTACACCACACTGTCATTATAACCATTGCAGTCATCCTTCCCCTCCTTTATCATTATGAATATTTACCATTATTGATATTATTGATCCTGTAGTTTGGTAATGAAACAAAATTCCAACCACTGTCGGTGGCAGTGAGGGGGTTGCCCCTTTGCAGAGCGGTGGTGTGAGTATAATCTCAAATCCTACAAGGTCACCTTGTATTGTTTCAAGACACACTATATCGCATCAAGCCCCTTGGTAACAATGTAATTCAGAGATCCACTCATCGTACCTAATACAGTTCAGTGGACCCTGCTATTTCCCAGTAAACCAACTACATGTTGTCTGTCAACAGTGTGGTAGTGGAAAGTCCCCCTCCCTAATGTATGGTAATGAGTTATACGATGCCTTTCAAACCGTCATGCCCAGTTACATATCAATCACTTGGAGTGTGGTAACGGAAGGTTCGACACCTGTAGCAGGGCAGTTAGAGATCAGCCTCCGTCTCATGACAGTGAAAGGTCAACCTCCCATTGTTTGGTATTTGAAAGGGCTGATTAATTGTTATGTGGTAGTGAAACAGGGTTACTCCAGTAGGTTCCTAAATTAAATTTGATACAATAATTAACTGGTTGATTGAATGAGTAGTTTAGTCGTTGATTGATTGATTGATTCGTTGTTTGGGTGTGGTTGATCGATTAACAGATTGATTGATAGGTTGAATGAACCATTGATTGATTGATTAATTGATTAATTTATTAGTTAGCTAGGGTTAGAGCTTAAGTCAGGATCAAGGTTTTGAGGCCCAGCTAGGGTCTCAAGAGCCGTTTGGGGTCAAAGGGTTCAAACTGGTCCGTCCTTAGTAGTCGGACCAGGTTAGTGCTTAGGTTAAGGCCCTGGTCTAAGGTTAGTATAAAGGTTTTATGAATCATTTGGGGTCTCGAGGCTAGGCTTCGGAGTTCATCAGTGGCTAATTATGGTCAGCGTCTATGTTAGGGTCCAGGTTATGAGGTAAACAAAAGAGTTCCCCAATGTTACCCGGGGTAAGCGGAGTATCAGGGGTCAAATAGAGTTCCAGGGAGGCAAGGGAAAAGGAAACGGGTGTGGTCAGTACCTCCCAGAGGGATTTCCCCAAAATCTTTGGTTCATTTCCGTCCTAAATGGAGTAACATCATATCCACTACCTTCATCGTTTAACCTTGCCCCCCCTGAATATGTTCCATAAGATCATGCCTTGTAAGAAGGTACATGGTCCTCTGGAACTTAGTCTATGTTTTATTTTTAAAAATTTAATATTATTGGTGATTGCCCGTCCCTTCAGGGGGTAGGAGGGGTTACACCCTGTCTTGACCGGTACCGTCTAAGGGTAGGGGTCTCTGTTTTTGTTTATTTTTTAGAAGAGTTTTTTTATATTTTTTTAGAAAAAATTATATATATATATATATATATATGTACATATATATATACCCTTTTTCCTTTTTTTCCCTATATATATATTCTTTTTTTTCATTTTTTTCTTTTTTTTTTTGGGGGGGGGGGTGAACACTATGTTCCGTCTGACCGTACCCTGTAAGAAGGAAGAGGGTCATCTGGAATTTATTAGATTAATCTGTGTGGTTTCATTTAAGGTTTAGGGCCCCCACTTGCCCGTGTCCTTTTCAGGGGGGGTGGGAACCTGGATGTGACCAGAAGGTCCTTAAGGGTTTTGTTCCTTCTGTACGCCGAGATGATTTTCCACTCCTTCATTACGTGTCGGTTTCTCTGTGCCTGGGTGAAGTTGGTTTTGAGTTGTGTGTTTATGTCTACGGTGTATTGCGAGTAGGTGGTTATTAGGGGTAGGAGCGAGGGTTGTAGAATTGGTGTGTCATGTGGTGTTCTGTCTTTGAGGTAGTGACGTTTAGCCCACCTCAGCTCAGTCCTTGTGTAGCCTCTAGTTTTAAGGGCTGTGCACAAGATGTTGTTAGCCTGTTTTCTATCAGAGTCCTGGCTACAGATCCTCTGGAACCTCAGGAATTGGGCCTTTAGGAGTCCCTTAAAGGTGTGTTTAGGGTGGAAACTATCTCTGTGTAGTAGTGCGTGGGTGTCTGTGGGTTTGAAAAAGACTCTTGTTTCCAAGATTCCTGTTTCCTCGAAGTTGGTTCCTTTGTATGTTACTGTGTCGAGGAACTCAACTTCGGTTTCGTGTGTGACGTACTTGACTGTTATGGAGTCATGGTGTCGGTTCATTGTGTCTATAAACTTCTGGAACTGGGGGAGGCCGTGTGGCCAGGTACCCCAGATATCGTCCAGGTATCTAAAGTATTTGGTCGGTAGGTGAGTGCATTTTGGGAAGAGAGTCTCCTCCCATTCTGCCATGTAGATGTCTGCGTAGGCTGGTGCAAACTTTTTGCCCATTGCTGTGCCCTTTATCTGTAGGTACCATTTGTTATTGAACATAAAGTCGTTCCTAGTTAGGCCCATTTCTAAGAGCGTCATGAGTGCTGCGTCTGGTCTTTTTCTGTCTGGGTACTTTAGAAAGCAGGCACGAATTGCTCCCAGACCCTGTTCTGTGTCGATGTTTGTGTAGAGGCTATCAACGTCTATTGTGAAAAGGAAGGAGGGTTCTGTTATCCTAGTGTTTTTGATCTTGTCAATGAAGTCACCTGTGTCCTTAACATAACTTTTGTGCTTATTGGAAAGTGGGTTTAAGAAGTGGTCTATATATTCAGCTATTGCGTAGCTCTCGCTGTCACAGTCCGAGATGATTGGTCTGCCAGCCGGTATTTCAAACAGGAAGGCCCACTTATCAGGGGTTTTGTGAATCTTAGGTAGGAGATAGAGCATTCTCGGTCTAGGGGTGAGTGGTCCCCGCAGGTATTCCCACTGTTTTTCGTTGATAAAACCTCTAAGCGTAAGGTAGTCTAGGATATGTTTGATTTCACTACTGGTTTCGGCGAAGATGGGGGTCTCTAGGGGTTTGTAATATTTTGTATCCGCAAGCTGTCTGTTCGCTTCCCTCACGTATTGTTCCTTGCCAAGTATAACGATTGCGCTGCCCTTGTCTGCCGGTTTAATGACTATGTCCTGATTGTTGGCTAACTGTATTAATGCCTCCTCCTCCGGGCCAGACAGGTTCTGTTCCGCCGTGTTTGGACGTGTTCGTGTCCTCTTAACCGATTCTAAATTACATCTGATTAGGTCGTGGGTTGCCGCGTTGATTTGGTGATCCCGAGGCGTCCAGTTGGACGCGTGTATAAATGGTAGCTTGGTGCCTCCGCCATTGTCTAAGTCCGCAAAGAAGGATCCTAATTTGATTCGTCTGTGGTATCGTTCTACATCGATTTTCAGTCTTTCCGCTTTACCTTTATCTGTTCCCTTTGTGGGTACGAAGGAGAGGCCTTTCATGAGGGCGTTGATTTGGTTCGTTGTGGGTTGGAAGTCCGGGGCTAGATTGATTATAGACTTTTCCCAGTTTTCCGGGGCGTCATCCTGTTTTATCATTAAATTTAGATGTTGGTTCCAATTTTCTAGCATGGCGTTGCCCGTGTCTTCCGTCCATTTAAATTGATTTTTCCGTGTTTTGAATTGTTCAGATTCTAGTTTGGGTATCGCGTGTCCTGTTTGGGTAATCTGGTTATTCAGAAGTCCTAGGTTACTTAAGACCTGACGTGGTAGTCGGCCGTTGGCGTTGATTAGCGGAATGTGTATCCTCGCGGTCGGGAAGGTGCCCTTCGCCGCTCGGCAGAGTTGTCGTAGGAGTTGGCCTGATAGTATGGAGGGTTTTGCTTTTCTATCATGTATACCGAAAGATAATATTACGTGTTTGGCTATGTTTGTCGTTGGTGTTTGGTATTTAAGGATGCGTATGGCATCCCTAATTTTTGCCTTTGGGTAGCTGTCTACTTGTATCCGGTTGTTTTTGATGGGTGGTAGTAAGGATGTGTTGTCGTCACCCAGGATGAGGATTTCGCGAGTTACAATTAGGGGGGGTTTTCCGTATTTCATTTCGCCGTAACCGTGTTTTGTGATCTGGCTCCATTCTCCTCTGTTACGTGGGTCCGTTGCCGTTTTTTTCTTTTTATTTTTTAAGGGTACGTTGTGTTTCGGTTTACGTTTCGGTTTCTCATTCTTCTTTTTGAAGGGGTTCATGGTGGGAAGGTAGTTTTACCCGTCTACGGGCGGGCCCTTAGTCTTGGGGTTGGTCGTACGTATTACCCCGTTCTATTGGGGTGGCCCCTTTTCAGGGTCCCTAAGTTCTGTGGTGTGTTCGGTAGTGGTTCGCCACTTCTTAAGTCCTGGGCTATATAACCTACATGAAGGGTGCTCCGTAGATACTTACCCAAGATACTTACCCGCACTTTTTTGCGATTAAAATAGTCCCTGTCCTATTAATGTTGATGATAACCTGTACTTTTATAAGAGAAAGAAGGGAGGTTATAATCGTACTAATTTTGACTCTGGAACATATTTTGTTCGTTTTATAGATCTATTGATAGATCCATCTATTTAAACGTGACGAACGGGGTCTTTCGGGGGGGGGGGGGTGGGGGGGGGGGGGGGCCCAGAGTAGTCCGGTCCCTGCGCGGTGTGCTTTTTTCGGGGGATTTTTTACATGTGTCGCTCCAATACCCTTTCCCACATTGCCCACATGTGGATCCCTGTTTGCTGGGTCCAGTGGATGTGGTCCTGTTGCGTTTGGAATTTCCTGTATCCCAGTAATGGGATGTAAAGTGTGTTGTCGCGTATGGCTTCATTTAAGCTATCTATGTTGACTAGCATAGAGTCTTTTAGGCGGTAGGAGGCGTCTATGCACGCCATGTATACGAGCGCCCTCGGGAATGCCCTTTTGGCCACTGTATTCAGTTTCTTTACGTTCCTAACCGCCAAATGCCCATTGCAGGTTTGTTTGTCATTGATGCCGAACGACAGAAGTATTGCCCTAACATTAGGAGACGTTTCAAGGCGCTCAAGTATTTGAATCGCGTGTTGGATTTTGGCACCCGGGTAGCTATCGACCTGTATTAAGTTATTATGGATGGGGGGTAAGTTCTTTAAGTTAGAGTCCCCCATGATGACAATTTCCCTATGTATGTTTAGTCTCCAGTTATCCTTAACCCCATGGCTTTCATGTCGTTCGTACCAGGGTGACTGTGGCGTGGTTTCGGGTGGCGGTGTTGTGGTTTCGGATCTTATAGGGGTTGAGTGCGCGGTAGGTCCTAGTTTTTGGGTGGGTCCGGGTCCCGGGGACGGGTTGCGTCCTGGGGTTTCATGGGTCCGTATAGGACCCAGCGAGAGCTCTGGGGAGAGGGGTGCGTCCATACGTGTTGCCTCGAAAATAAAATTAAAATCGGATGTCTCGTGTAGAGTGAGGTCAAATATCGAGGTGGGGTCAGGTTCGTACGGTACCATGGTGTGGCCCGTGGTTCCTGATGTCCCTTCGTCACCGGCGTCTATGTGTGCCGAGGATGTTGTGGTTGTGGCCACGGTTCCCTCATGGGCTGCGTACGCGTAGAAGGCGCCCCTGCGAGTGCTTTTATCGAGGTCTACGTGGTCAACGAGTAAGGCCTGATTAATAGGCAAAACTCTCTCCGTCCTGGCCGTATTAGGATCGCTACCAACATTATGGGGTTGGTTCCCCCGGTTCGGGTTCTGACTTGTGGTAGGTGTGTGTCTACGTTTAAGCGTGTTACCGTACCCAATTGTCTCTGCAGATGGTTGGGGTGTACACGTCTTTTCCGTCTCAGGGGCAGGTCTGGGTTCGTCACCTGAGGACGATGTTGCTGCCTGCGCCTGTTCCGACTCGTGGTCCAACTTAATTTGGAGTACCTGTTGTTCAAAGACCCTGTAGGCCTGTGGAGTCATGAATTTGGTGCGGTGACTGGTCCAGCTTATGGCTTTGACCAGGGCCTCCTTCCAAAATGTTACGCTAAGCGTGGTAAAGGCTTTAAGGGCCGTAACGGTGCTAGCGCGGCGGAACTGATACTCCCTTCTCAAGTGGTCCAGGGTATCTCTATGCCAGTTGGAGTTACTGTCATCGGACAGTCTCCTTGTGACCTCGGTTTGTACCTTCTCCTTTTTAGCCAACTTTCTAATATGTACCAAGCGAGACGCGAGGGCCTTAGTGATGGGTTGCTCCAATTGGAGTCCCTGGTAGTCCGCTATTAGGAGAAACTGTATCGTTTTAATCAAGTTAAACTGCTCCTCACTCCATTTTGGGTGGGCAGGTACTTTCGGGGGGGGAGGGGGAGACGCCATAGTTGTTTTGATTCTGTTAAGTTAAATTCTATTTAGTAGATCGCTAGTGCTATTACGTCTCTATGAAGATGGACCGGAGCTCCTGGATCGGTCCTCCGGCGTGGTCTCCGTCGGCGTGTTTGTGCTGTTGAAATTAGCCAATGGTCAGTTGAGAAGCCTCGAGTGGGTCCTGTATTTCTATTATATAATATACATATATATACATACGTCTACATCTAAAAACCCATGTGTTTACCCCCACATTTCCCCCTAGTTACATGGTGTCAACATGGCTCAGAGGCCCAGACATTGCACCAGCAACCTAATTCAAAAGTCCAGTTGTTGTGCCATGTCCCCCACCAATATGCCCAGTCCCCTCAAACTACATCTAGATACATGGTGTCCACACAGCTCAGAGGCCCCGTCATTACACTAGGTCCCAAAATAAATTGCTGGGTTCCATTGAATTACACCTAGTTGCATAGTGTCAAGACAGTGCAGAGGTCCAGCCATTAGACCGGGTTCCATATTAATATACTAAGTACTATTTAAATTATACCTAGTTATATAGTGTCACTTGATTGAGAGAGAGAGAGAGAGAGAGCGAGTATATATAGAGGGAGTTAATATTTATTGATTGATTGAACGAATGACCGATTACTTGGTTGAATGAATGGTCTATTAGTTGGTTGATTAATTGGTGTCAATTTTACGGATAGACTCTTCAGTAATGTAACTCTGGGTCATCAGGCGTTTCGGCCGTATTGCAATTCCGTGTATTAATATACACGAGTTTGCAGCACACTATACGCCCTCACCTGAGCCCGGCCCGTCCTGGGAGGTGATCAACCTCGGACTGTCCTCCGTATTCTGTCAAATGGTCTATTTTGGGGGGAAGCGCTGGGATAAATATATTTGATTTGGAATATATAAGTCCTTGTAATTAGTGTTTAATTCATTTTATGGACTAGCACCTTCCTACTCGGTTTGGAGGTGCTGATCCGCGTAGTCAAAGCAATATTTATCTCGTGGGTAGGTCCTATTTGTAAATTGTAGAATCATGTAGCCAGTTACCAGTATATTTAACCCCATTCGCACCCTACTATTTCTTTAGTGTGTTTACAATTCATGTTGTATTCCGACGCATCAGGTCGTGAGAATCCCCATAGTTGTGTTTGCTAGGATATTGGTACCCTGAGGTAGGTGTACCTGTTTCCCCCCTCCCGCTTCACTCCCTGATGCCTGTTGCTGTTCTAGTATACAGGAGGGAGGTCATCATTTTAAAAGTGTCCCATAATTTTAGAAATTCCAGTCTTCCCGTCGTATTCCGACACATCAGGTCGTGAAAATCCCAATAGTTGTATCTACCAGGATATTGGTATTACAACATAGGTGCGTCTGTTTTTTAAAAAAAAAACAGGGGGTGAAAAAAGTAAGTATTAGTAATTCCATTATTTTATTGTCCATATGGGACCGCTGGTATCTGTAGGTCAGTCTGTAGGATATTGTGTATTTTTTATTTTTTATCTAGAGTAAAGGGAACCTACTTTGGAAAAACGTGTTCGTGCATATGTTCTGGTATGTACAGGCTCTGTAAGGCCCTTAAGAGATTGTTAAAAGATATTTACCTGCAGTGTGTCGGCAGCTTTTAACACGACCGATTACACTGTGTGGGACCTGAGAGAGGCCTGCTATCCCGTCTTCTCCGTTTTGAGAACTGTTATATCGCCGTTAGGTTCTCAAAATGCAAAGTTTATTTCAATTTCAGTAACTCAGGTGGACCACGGAATTGCTCTTTCCCCCGGTCCAATCCTTTGTCATGGAACAGAAATTACTCCGCAGAACCTTGGGATATACTCAGTTCTCACCACGCTGCTGGGCCACCGGACGTCAGACGTCTAGTTCCCACCGCCCCCCTTACTCAGGTCGAAGCGGGTTCTAGTAGTTAATGAAGCGATGGTCAAGGTGGTCGTCAAGGTGGTCTTCAAGTGTAGGATGGTGTCGTTTGATGGTCTGGTCTTAAGGGCTTCTGTTATCTTGTCACAGTTGTGTGTCAGATAGGAGTCCAAAAAGAGTTTTTTTCATTGTGTAATTTGCTGGGTCGTGCCCAGGCTTGTGTGTCACACAAACGGTGTTTGTTTTATGTTTTTTATTAACTAAAATAAAAAACTATTTTTTTAATTCTATTGTGTGAAGTCTGGTTAATGTCTCCCTAATGTGTATTTAATTCATATTTTTTTAGGCTTTAATAACGTCAAAATTAACATTTTAATGTTCTTTTAATATTTCTACCCAGAATGCTCCTGTGGTCCATGCAGATTTGGTTCTAGTCCGGTTTACCTGGCCAATCGCATGAGAAGCCTCGTGCAGTTGGATTTGCATTTAGCCTCCCTTTGGAAACCCGTTTATTAATATGTTTTTTCAGGGGGAAATTGGCTCCCTCTGTAGGCCATTTCCAACCCAGTGCAAACACCCTGTGACTAATATCAGATCTAGTTATTCCTACTCGATTACAATAGTGTGGAGAAACTGGTTACGTTTTAATATTTGTTAGAAACGTTGCCCTCCATAGCTTATTATCGTGGATCATAGCAATCATTGTTATTATTCACTCCTGACGCCGAACTTTGAACCATCGCGGACTACAGGAAGTGCAGTGTCCGTAAAGAAACTACAGTTCCCATGGTTCAACACTTCTATATCCGCTTCTGCGTCAAAATCGTGAGCGTAAACTAAACACTTAGTTTGATTCAAACTCCCTTTAATTCTATTGCTAAACCATTCTTACCCTAACGTTTTGCATTCCACATGTATTAGAGACATAGTCATGGCGATGATACTTGGAAATGTTTGATTCCAAAAACTTTAAATTGTCGCGTCACCAATAATTTTGTTGATCTGTATAATGTGAAAAAAGGGGGGGGGGGCCCTCTGCTGGTTGTTCCAAGGTATTGTAACACCAGTCCATTGCTGGCCCTGGAGGCCTCTTATTAATATTATTTTAGAGAAAGTCCTTTCCTATTGTATATGTTTGTGTACATTGATGTACTTTGAAAAAGGTCCTTTCCCATGGCATATGCTTGTGTGCTTGACGCAGTGGTTCTGGACGATGGATAATGATGGGTGATAGAACAGAGAGGGGTTATCCCCCAAGTAATATCTATACAACCCACATTTAAACATTACCCTTGTCCCTAATATTTTTCCATTATTATCACTGTAACCAACCTGCCATTATCCCACACTGTCATTATCACCATTGTAATCATCCTCACATTCATTATCATTATGAATATTACCATTATTGATATTATTGATCCTATAGTGTGGTAATGAAACAGGTCCAATCACTGTCGTGTGGTAGCGAGGGGGTCACACCTTTGCAGAGCGGTGGTGTGAGTACAAACCCAAATCACATAAGGTCACATTGCCTTGTATCAATGCCCCCTATATTGTATCAAAATCCCAAGTAGCAATGTACTTTAGAGATCCACTCCACGTACCAGGTTCCTAGCACCAGGCCACATCATATCATACCAACCTCTGATCCCCAACCCCCAGTCACCCGATGTCAGTGTAGTTCTGAGGCCTGTCCCTAGTATTTAGGTTATTTATTACCAGGCCATGTCTACAAGGTCTTTCCTTTGTCAGGTCAAGTCCTCTGTCTCCTGGCATCAGAGGTCCAAGCTCCACAGTGTGGTAGCCCAAGCCCAACCATATTAAAATAGTTTTAAAATAGTTTAGTACATCATGCTGTCACCCAATATACTGTGTACAGCCTACACTACCCCTGTGGCCGTGATGGGGCCCCCCATGTACCATGTTGTGTGCTAGTAAAAGGGTACATTCACTGTAGTGAGGCTGAAGAAGGGTCAGACTACCCAATATTGGGTCACATAATAACATGCCCAGTCCCATCATATTCTATCTTAGTGGCGTGGTGTCCAACCCGTCCAGAGGCCCAGTCATTACACTGTGCCCCCCTCATAGGGCCATTGCTGGTTGTTCAGGGGAACCTGGCCCCCTAGTTCCTTGATGGAGCAGAAGGCCTCACCCTATTGTTATCCTAGAGCAGGTCTGCCTAACCGGTATGTGCTCATTAATTTGGTGGTGCAGAAGGTCTCACTCCAATATTACTTTGGAGAGAGCCTGTCTTAGTGGTATGTGCTTATTACATTGATGTTGTAGAAGGCCTCACACTGACGTTGCCAGTGTGGTCAATTAAACACAAGGTCTATTCATCAGTAGTGCAGTGGTGGGAAAGGGTTAGCTAACATCAAACTGGATCTCACCGCAGGTAAAAGGGCCCATCCCCCCCCATTTTGGGCCCCATGTGTTAAACCCAGCTAAAGTACATCACATCAAGCTACCTGATATCAAAACAAGTCAGTAAATTATGTCGTTCAACAGCACCTTCGCCGTCTGCTCACTGTCCGTAGTGCAGTGGACACAGAGGCCCCAAATCAAATGAACGTTCAACCTCGCTATCACCATCTCTATTACCAACCACTACCATTATTTTCCACCACATTACCGCCATTATTAATCCCATAGTGTGGTATTGAGAAGGTCCAGCTACCCTTCTGTGGTAGTATAAGGGTCATTACCCTGCCGTGTGTCGTGGTCGTAAATAGGTTAGTCCACAGAACAACGGCCCACCTTGTACCAAATTAAGTCACGGCACATCACACCCAGTACACCGGCGGGAGGCCCCCCATCTGTAGCGTGGCAGCGAGAGGTCAAAGGTCAGCCATGCGATAGTGAGTTCCACGATTGGTTCTATTTAGCTAATGAAAAACCTTTACGCTGTTCATAAGAGACACGAGGGAGGTTATCATTGTTAAGTAGTGGCCGTCCCGATTGATTGATTGATAAATTGGTTGATTGATTGACTGATTGATTGATTGGTTGGTTGATTTGATTGATTGATTGATTAACTGATTGGTTGATTGGTTGATTGATTGATTGATTGATTGATTAATTGATAGACTGATTGATTGATTGGTTGGTTGATTGATTGATTAATTGACTGGATGGTTGATTGATTGATTGATTGATTAATTTATTGACTGATTGATTGATTGATTGATAAATTGGTTGATTGCTTGATTGATTGATTGATTTAGCGAATGGCCAGGCTTAGGGTCTAGGTTAGAGTCCAGTTTTTTGAGTTGGTTAAGGTTAGTGCCTGTGTTAAGGTCTAGGTCTATGGTCAAACCTAAGGTCCTATGAGCCGCTTGGGGTCAAAAGGTTAAGTTTAGGCGGCTGGTGCCTGAATTAAGGGCCAGGTCTAAGGTCAGCCTTAAGGTCCTATGAGCCGCCTGGGGTCAAAAGGTTAAGTTTAGGCGTTCTTCAAGTTGGTTGAGGTTAGAGTCTGGGTTAGGGTCCAGGTTTAGGGCTAGTATTAGGGTGTTGAGAGTCGCAAGGGTCCAAGGTTAAGTTTAGGTGTTTCTGAAATAGTTGGTTAAGGTTAGTGCTTGAGTTAGAGTCCAGATCTAAGGTTAACATTAGGGTCTCCTATGAGCCGCCCGGGGTTAAGAGGTTAAGTTTAGGCGTTCTTCAAGTTGGTTAAGGTTAGTGCCTGGGTCCGGGTCCAGGTTCAAGGTTAATACTAGGGTGTTAAGAGTCGCCCAGGGCCAAGAGTTAAGTTTAGACGTTAGGGTTAGGGTTAGGGTTAGGGTTAGGGTTAGGGTTAGGGTTAGGGTGTTGAGAGTCGCAAGGGTCAACGGTTAAGTTTAGGCGTTTCTGAATTAGTTGGTTAAGGTTAGTGCTTGAGTTAGAGTCCAGATCTAAGGTTAACATTAGGGTCTCTTATGAGCCGCCCGGGGTCAAGAGGTTAAGTTTAGGCGTTCTTCAAGTTGGTTAAGGTTAGTGCCTGGGTCAGGGTCCGGGTTTAAGGTTAATACTAGGGTGTTAAGAGTCGCCCAGGGCCAAGAGTTAAGTTTGGACGTTCCAGACCAATTGGTTAAGATTAGTGCCCGGGTTAGAGTCCAAGTCTAAGGTTAACATTGGGGTTTTGTGAGCCGCTCGGGGCCCAAAGGTTAAATCTAGGCGTTCTTTGAGTTGGTTAAGGTTAGTGCCTGTGTTAAGGTCCAGGTCTACGGTCAAACCTAAGGTCTTATGAGCCGCTTGGGATCAAAGGTTAAGTTTAGGCGGCTGGTGCCTGAATTCAGGGCCAGGTCTAAGGTCAGCCTTAAGGTACTATGAACCGCCCGGGGTCAAAGGTTAAGTTTAGGCGTTCTTCAAGTTGGTTGGGGTTAGAGCCTGGGTTAGGGTCCAGGTTTAGGGCTACTATTAGGGTGTTGAGAGCCGTAAGGGTCAAAGGTTAAATTTAGGCGTTTCTGAATTAGTTGGTTAAGGTTAGTGCTTGAGTTAGAGTCCAAATCTAAGGTTGACATTAGGGTCTTCTTATGAGCCGCCCGGGGTCCAAAGGTTAAGTTTAGGCGTTCTTCAAGTTGGTTGAGGTTAGAGCCTGGGTTAGGGTCCAGTTTTAGGGTTAATATTAGGGTCTCATGAGCTGCTCGGGGCCGAAGGGTTAAACTTAGACGTTCCCTAAATTGGTTGAGGTTAGCGCTGGGTTAGGGTCCAGGTTTTAGGGTAAAGATTAAGGTTTTATGGGCCGCCTGGGGCCAAAAGGTTAATCTCAGGCCTTCCATATCTTAAATCCGCGCTCTTTCAAGAGAGAGTAGGGGGAGTCATCATTCTTTTTTCCATTTTAGACCTCCTTATAACATTCCGTACTCCCAAAAAGGGGGGGTAGGTGTTAGTCGTGTACCTAGCACCTATTGGTACGGCGTGCTAGTTTGGTATAGAGGAATCAGTCGCTAATGGCTCCCTATTCGTTCGCCGTTCACTCACAACTCCCCGGTACGTCGTACCAGTTTGGTGTAGAGAAGTCAGTTGCTATTGGTTCCCTATTTGATCACTGCCGTGCACTTACAACTCCCTGATACGTTGTATCAGTTTGGTATAGAGAAGTTAGTCGCTAATGGCTCCCTATTCGTTCGCCGTTCACTCACAACTCCCCGGTACGTCGTACCAGTTTGGTGTAGAGAAGTCAGTTGCTATTGGTTCCCTACTTGATCACTGCCGTGCACTTACAACTCCCTGATACGTTGTATCAGTTTGGTATAGAGAAGTTAGTCGCTAATGGTTCCCTATTCGTTCGCCGTTCACTCACAACTCCCCGGTACGTCGTACCAGTTTGGTATAGAGAAGTCAGTTGCTAATGGCTCCCTATTTGCTCGCCGCGCACTTACAACTCCCTGGCACGTTGTGCCAGTTTGGTATAGAGAAGTCAGTAGCCAATGGCTTCCTATTCGATCGCCGTGCACTTACAACCCCGGTATGGAGCGATCAGTTGCCACTGGCTCACTTTCGGTTGCCGCGCTCCCACAACTCTGGTATAGAGAAGCAGGACGTTACCGGTTCGCTTTCGGTTGCCAGCGCACTTACCACTCCGGTAGGAGAAGTTAGTCGCTAGTGGCTTACTTTCGGTCGCCGCGCACTTACAACTCCGGTAGGAGAAGTCAGTCGCTGTTGGCTCACTTTCGGTTGCCAGCGCACTTACAACTCCGGTAGGAGAAGTTAGTCGCTAGTGGCTTACTTTCGGTCGCCGCGCACTCACAACTCCGGTAGGAGAAGTCAGTCGCTGTTGGCTCACTTTCGGTTGCCAGCGCACTTACAACTCCGATAAGGGGAAGTAAGTCGCTAGTGGCTCACTTTCGGTTGCCGCGCACTTCCAACTCCGGTATGGAGGAGCAAGTCGCTAGTGGCTTACTTATTGTTTGCCGTGCACTGACAACTCCCTAGCACGTCGTACCAGTCTGGTGCGGAGAAGTCAGCCGCTATTGGCTGTCTTTCCTTTTTAATCAGCTAATAATAACCTGCACGTTGTTTTAAGAGACAAGGGGGAGGTTATCATTATAAAGTAGTGGTCTTATGAGGCTATCCTGTAGCTAAATTGTTTTTGAATAGTTTCAGTTTTTCAACTCCTGCGCCTCGTGACCTTGTTAGGTGCGGGCGTAGACCAGTTACGAGGACGGTATACTCAGGACCAGGATCCGGCTATAGTCAGGGTTTTGCGGTTCGCGAGTTACAACTCCCTGGTACGTTGTACCAGTTTGGAATAGAGAAGTCGGTCGCTTAGTGGCTCACTTTCGTTTGCCTCTAGTGCACACTCCTAGTCCCTCGCTCGCGTATCCTACTGGGTCTAGAGGTAGAAAAAAGGAGCTATTATGGGCTCAAAGGACCACTCCAGTTTCCAGATTCTTTTCTCGGTCGTGTCCTGTTTAATTTAGCTCATAGTAGCCAGTACGTTGTTTCTAACAGACAAGAGAGAGGTTACCATGTAACGTAATTCCGCTTTATTTAACTCATAATAGCCAGTACGTTGTTTCTAGCCGACGCGAGAGAGGTCATCTTGTAGCTAAATTGTTTTTGAATAGTTTCAGTTTTTCCACTCCTGCGCACCGTGACCTTATAAGGTGCGGGCGTAGACCAGTTACGAGGACGGTATACTCAGGACCAGGATCCGGCTAGCATACTGGGGTTTGTGGTTCGCGAGTTACAACTCCCTGGTACGTTGTACCAGTTTGGAATAGAGAAGTCGGTCGCTTAGTGGCTCACTTTCGTTTGCCTCTAGTGCACACTCCTAGTCCCTCGCTCGCGTATCCTACTGGGTCTAGAGGTAGAAAAAAGGAGCTATTATGGGCTCAAAGGACCACTCCAGTTTCCAGATTCTATTTTTTGGGGGGGGGCGTGTCCTGTTTAATTTAGCTCATAGTAGCCAGTACGTTGTTTCTAACAGACAAGAGAGAGGCTACCATGTAACGTAGTGGCCGTCTTTATAATAGCCCGCGTTCTCAATGGAAGAGAATATATAGAGGGGGCTATCATTCTACTTTTTATTTTTTTATTTTTATTATTATTTTATATAGTTGTTTTCATAACAGCCCCTGCTCTGAGAGAGTAGAGGGAGTCATTATTCCCTTTTGGTTATCGTGTAAACAGCCACCCGTATCCTCTTTTCCTCTTATGAAAAGAGCTAAGATAGAGTAAGGTCATTATGCTGTATGGTTGCAATAGTGACCCGTACTCCTTTCCTGGAAAGAGTGGAGTAGGTCACTATTTTATTAGTCGCAATGATAACCCGTACGGTTTTTAAGGAAGGTAGAGCCAGTTATTACTTATATTTGTCGTGCCTTATAATAACCCTTAGACTTTAATAAGAGAAATGAGAGGGGTTATCATATAATTTATTCGTTGCATCTTACAATAACCCATGGATTTGTAAGAGAAATGAGAGGGGTTATCATATAAGTGAACGCCGTGCATCCAGACTTTACCGTCCTCATTTTTATCATTATTATCATTATTATTATTCCCATCGTAATTATTATTATTATTATTATTATTATTATTATTATTATTATTATTATTATTATTATTATTATTATTATTATTATTATTATTATTATTATTATTATTATTATTATTATTATTACCATTATTATTATTATTATTATTATTATTAATATTATTATTATTATTATAATAGTTCGCCCTTATCCCTAATAATTCACCTAGGTGAGGACACATCCGTCTGGACCATTATACTTAATTTTACTATTATTATTATTATCACTGTTAAAGGTATTATTATTATTATTCCCATAATTGTTCATTATCATCCCACCGTAGGGGGGAGAGAGTGTGAGTGTTAGCGTACTAAGGTCCTCTCTAATTTGTAATCCTGTTATTATAGTAATCTTTCAGGGGGAAATTGGCTCCCTCTGTGGGTCATTTCCCACCCAGTGTAATCATCTCGTGACTGATATCAGATCTAGTTATTCCCACCCGATTACAATAGTGTGGAGAAACTGGTTGCGTTTCAATATTTTTTAGAATCGTTGCTCTCAATAGCTTACTATCGTGAATCATAACAATCGTTATTATGATTGATTCCTAACGCCGAATTTTGAACCATCGCGGATCACCGGAAGTGCCGTGTCCGTAAAGAAATACAATTCCCATGGTTCAACACTTCCATATTCGTTTCCGCGTTAATATCGTAGGTGTTAATTAATCACTCAATTTGATCCAAACTCACTTTAAACCTATTGTTAAACCATTGCCAACCTGACGTTTTACATCAATTATGTATTAGAGACACAGTCGTGATGATAATATTTGGAAACGTTTGATTCTAAAAACGTTAACTTGTCGCGTCGCCAATGAAATTTTTAATATGTATTAATGTCTGTGTTCTCGAAGCAAACCCTTTGGATGATGGATGTTGAAAGGCAATGGAGTCCAGAGGGGCGACCATCCCAGATAAGGCTGCACATACGATGAGCCTCAATGTTACCATCATCATTACCATTATGACCTGTTTGTTATACCCATCACCATGATCTGATATTTGGGGACCCTGATGTAAACAACATGAGGGTCCCACTCTGGCCTACATCCCCCCCACCACAGCTGTCCATATTGAACCGTACTATATTGCCCTCACTCTGCAGTCTGTTAACAAGGCTCTCCCCACTCACCCATCCACCTCCCCATGCTACTGATAACATTGTTCCTGCAGTGTGGCATTGAAATTGTCAATCAGCTCACCTGTGGCAGTGAAGAGGTCACCACCCCGGAGTGTGGTGTGGTGGTGAAGAAGGGATTAGTATACCACCCACCCCAGCAATAACGATATTCCATTTGTCCCTTCCAGTTTGGAAGAAGAAGGTGACCTACAATGAAGTCTCTAGATATTTCCTAGCACCGGGCCAAACCATATCATATCAACATCTGACCCCTAACCCCCAGTACCCTAATGACAGTATAATTTTGAGGCCTGTCCCTAATATTAGGTTATTTATTATCAGGCCATGAACCGTACTATACTGTCCCCACTCTGCAGTCTGTTAACAAGGCCCCCCCACTCAATAACTCACCTCCCCATGTTACTGGTAACATTAATCCTACAGTGTGGCATTGAAATTGTCACCCAGCTCTCCTGTGGTAGTGAAGAGGTCACCACCCCGGAGTGTGGTGTGGTGGTGAAGAAGGGACTAGTTCACCACATACCCCAGTGACAACGATATTCCCTCTGTCCCTACCAGTTTGATAAAGAAGGAGGCTACCTACAATGAAGTCCCTAGATATTACCTAGCACCGGGCCACACCATACCTTACCAACATCTGACCCCTAACCCAAGTCACCTGATGTCAGTATAGTTCTGAGGCCTGTCCCTAGTATTAGGTCATTTGTTATCAGGCCATGTCTAAACAGGTTTTCCCTTTTTACAGGTCGAGTGCCCTGTCCCCTGGCATCAGAGGTCCAACCTTCCTAGTGTGGTGGCCCCAGCCAATCCCTATTAAAATAGTATGGCACATCATGCTATCCCCTAATACACTGTGTAGAGCCTACCCTCCTCCTGTGGTCGTGAAGGGGCCCCTCTAAAAGTTGTGTGCTAGTAAGGGGTATGTCCACTGTAGTGAGGCTGAGGGAGGAACGGACTCCCCAATACTGGGTCACACAACGACCCGCCCAGTTCCATTACACTCTGTTTTAGTGACGTAGTGACAATACCGTCAAGGGGCCCCGTCATCATACTGCGTCTCCATCACAGGGCCACTGCTGGTTGCTCCGGGACCCCGTCCCCCTAGTCCATTAATGGAGTAGAAGGCCTCACACTATTGTTACCCCAGGGGAGGCCTGCTTTAACGGTACGTGCTCATTAAATTACACCTATTAATCTAGTGTCCCCACAGTACAGTGGTTGCACCCCCGTATCAGGTCCCAGACCCATGCAATCTAAGCTATTATTTAAGAGTATAAATTATATATTCTTTCTTTTTTCTCATTATAGCCAATCTGCCTATATACACATGCATATGCATATATACACATGGTATCCCTCCATTGGCCGAGTTCAAAGTGGATATCATATCCCCAGGGCTGCATTATAGCATGTAAAGATATTTAATAGGGATGCTCGATATTGGCTTTTTTACCGATACCGATATTCCGATATTGTCCAACTCTTAATTTCCGATACCGATATCAACCGATATCAACCGATACCGATATATGCAGGGTTTCCCCGTCCAAAAAACTGAATAATTTCAGGTAACTAATAATTTCACTGGATATATATATAACAAATATTGTTATTGTTTTTTTTTTTTTTTTTAAACCGATACCGATATTTTCCGATATCACATTTTACTGCCGATATCGGCCGATAATATCGGTCGGCCGATAATATCGGACATCCCTAATATTTAACGTAAGCGACTGTACCTAATTATAACCCCGCCAGGTGTAATCATTCTGTACCCGATTTCAAATTCAATTTTACCTGCCTAATTACAATAGTGTGGAGAAATCGATTGCGTTTCAATACTTGTTGGGATCGTTAACCACAATAGTTTGTTATCATGAACATAACCATTATTGTTATGATTCACTCATAATGTCGAACCTTGAACCCTTGCGGACTACAGGAAGTGCTGTGTCCGCAAAGAAAATACAGTTCCCATGGTTCAACGCTTCCATATCCGCATCTGCGTCGAAATCGTGAGCGTAAACTAAACACTCAGTTTGATTCAAACTCCCTTTAATTCTATTACTAAACCATTTCCAACCTAACGTTTTACATTCCACATGTATTAGAGACATAGTCATGAAGATGATACTTGGAAACGTTTGATTCTAAAAACGTTAAATTGTCGCGTCACTAATAAAGTTGTTGATAAGTAATAATGTAAAAGGGGAGGGGGCCCTCTGCTGGTTGTTCCAAGGTACTGTAACACCAGTTTATTGATGGCCCAGGAGGCCTCTTATTAGTATTATTTTAGAGAAGGACCTTTCCCATTGCACATGTTTGTGTACATTGATGTACTCTGAAAGAGGTCCTTTCCCATGGCATATGCTTGTGTGCCTGTTATAGTGGTTCTGGATGATGGATGGTGATGGGTAATGGCACAGGGAGGGGTTATCCCCCAGTAACCCCTGTACAACCAAAATTTAAACATTGTTCTTGTTATTAATATCCCTCCCATTATTATCACTGTAGTCAACCTGTCATTAACCCCCACTGTCATTATAACCATAGTAATCAACCTTATCTTCATTATCATTATGAATATACTATTATTGATATTGTTGATCCTATAGTGTGGTAATGTAAACAGTCCAAGCACTGTCGTGTGGCAGTGAGGGGGTTATCCCCTTGCAGAGCGGTGGTGTGAGTATAAACTCAGATCACCCAAGGTCACAATATAATATATCAAATTCAATCTACACCTCACCTAGTCACCTGGTAACAATGTAATTCAGAGATCCATCCATCGTAACAGGTTCCTAGCACCGGGCCACACCATATCATACCAACATCTGACCCCTAACCCCCAGTCCCCCGACGCCAGTATAGTTCTGAGGCCTGCCCCTAGTATTTAGGTTATTTATTATCAGGTCATGTCTACCAAGGTTTTCCCTTTAACAGGTCAAATCCCCTGACCCATGGCATCAGAGGTCTGACCTCCACAGTGAGGTAGCCCAAGCCCATTTATATTAAATTAGTTTAGCACAATATGATGTCCCCTAATACACTGTGTAAAGCCTCCCCCCCTCCCTGTGGTCGTGTAGGGGCCTCCCCAAGACGTTATGTGCTAGTAAAGGGTATATCCTCTGTAGAGAGGCTAAAGAAAGGTCAGACCAGTCTATTGATGGCCCAGGAGGCCTCATATTAGTATTACTTTGGAGGAGGTCCTTACCCATGGCATATGCTTGTGTACATTGATGTTACTTTGGAGAAGGTCCTTTCCCATGGCATATGCTTGTGTACATTGATGTTACATTGATGTTACTTTGGAGAAAGTCCTCTCCCATGGCATGTGCTTGTGTACTTGATGTAGTGGTTCTGGATGTCGGATGATGACGGGTACCAGAACAGAGAGGGGTTATCCCCCCAGTAACATCTGTATAACCAATATTAAAACATTGTTCTCATTAATAATATTTTTTTAATATTTTTCCACTACTATCACTGTAGTCAGTCTGACACTACACCACACTGTCATTATAACCATTGCAGTCATCCTTCCCCTCCTTTATCATTATGAATATTTACCATTATTGATATTATTGATCCTGTAGTTTGGTAATGAAACAAAATTCCAACCACTGTCGGTGGCAGTGAGGGGGTTGCCCCTTTGCAGAGCGGTGGTGTGAGTATAATCTCAAATCCTACAAGGTCACCTTGTATTGTTTCAAGACACACTATATCGCATCAAGCCCCTTGGTAACAATGTAATTCAGAGATCCACTCATCGTACCTAATACAGTTCAGTGGACCCTGCTATTTCCCAGTAAACCAACTACATGTTGTCTGTCAACAGTGTGGTAGTGGAAAGTCCCCCTCCCTAATGTATGGTAATGAGTTATACGATGCCTTTCAAACCGTCATGCTGTCACCCAACCCCCCAGTTACATATCAATCACTTGGAGTGTGGTAACGGAAGGTTCGACACCTGTAGCAGGGCAGTTAGAGATCAGCCTCCGTCTCATGACAGTGAAAGGTCAACCTCCCATTGTTTGGTATTTGAAAGGGCTGATTAATTGTTATGTGGTAGTGAAACAGGGTTACTCCAGTAGGTTCCTAAATTAAATTTGATACAATAATTAACTGGTTGATTGAATGAGTAGTTTAGTCGTTGATTGATTGATTGATTCGTTGTTTGGGTGTGGTTGATCGATTAACAGATTGATTGATAGGTTGAATGAACCATTGATTGATTGATTAATTGATTGATTTATTAGTTAGCTAGGGTTAGAGCTTAAGTCAGGATCAAGGTTTTGAGGCCCAGCTAGGGTCTCAAGAGCCGTTTGGGGTCAAAGGGTTCAAACTGGTCCGTCCTTAGTAGTCGGACCAGGTTAGTGCTTAGGTTAAGGCCCTGGTCTAAGGTTAGTATAAAGGTTTTATGAATCATTTGGGGTCTCGAGGCTAGGCTTCGGAGTTCATCAGTGGCTAATTATGGTCAGCGTCTATGTTAGGGTCCAGGTTATGAGGTAAACAAAAGAGTTCCCCAATGTTACCCGGGGTAAGCGGAGTATCAGGGGTCAAATAGAGTTCCAGGGAGGCAAGGGAAAAGGAAACGGGTGTGGTCAGTACCTCCCAGAGGGATTTCCCCAAAATCTTTGGTTCATTTCCGTCCTAAATGGAGTAACATCATATCCACTACCTTCATCGTTTAACCTTGCCCCCCCTGAATATGTTCCATAAGATCATGCCTTGTAAGAAGGTACATGGTCCTCTGGAACTTAGTCTATGTTTTATTTTTAAAAATTTAATATTATTGGTGATTGCCCGTCCCTTCAGGGGGTAGGAGGGGTTACACCCTGTCTTGACCGGTACCGTCTAAGGGTAGGGGTCTCTGTATTTGTTTATTTTTTAGAAGAGTTTTTTTATATTTTTTTAGAAAAAATTATATATATATATATATATATATATATATATGTACATATATATATACCCTTTTTCCTTTTTTTCCTATATATATATTCTTTTTTTTCATTTTTTTCTTTTTTTGGGGGGGGGGGGGGGGGGGGTGAACACTATGTTCCGTCTGACCGTACCCTGTGAGAAGGAAGAGGGTCATCTGGAATTGATTAGATTAATCTGTGTGGTTTCATTTAAGGTTTAGGGCCCCCACTTGCCCGTGTCCTTTTCAGGGGGGGTGGGAACCTGGATGTGACCAGAAGGTCCTTAAGGGTTTTGTTCCTTCTGTACGCCGAGATGATTTTCCACTCCTTCATTACGTGTCGGTTTCTCTGTGCCTGGGTGAAGTTGGTTTTGAGTTGTGTGTTTATGTCTACGGTGTATTGCGAGTAGGTGGTTATTAGGGGTAGGAGCGAGGGTTGTAGAATTGGTGTGTCATGTGGTGTTCTGTCTTTGAGGTAGTGACGTTTAGCCCACCTCAGTTCAGTCCTTGTGTAGCCTCTAGTTTTAAGGGCTGTGCACAAGATGTTGTTAGCCTGTTTTCTATCAGTCCTGGCTACAGATCCTCTGGAACCTCAGGAATTGGGCCTTTAGGAGTCCCTTAAAGGTGTGTTTAGGGTGGAAACTATCTCTGTGTAGTAGTGCGTGGGTGTCTGTGGGTTTGAAAAAGACTCTTGTTTCCAAGATTCCTGTTTCCTCGAAGTTGGTTCCTTTGTATGTTACTGTGTCGAGGAACTCAACTTCGGTTTCGTGTGTGACGTACTTGACTGTTATGGAGTCATGGTGTCGGTTCATTGTGTCTATAAACTTCTGGAACTGGGGGAGGCCGTGTGGCCAGGTACCCCAGATATCGTCCAGGTATCTAAAGTATTTGGTCGGTAGGTGAGTGCATTTTGGGAAGAGAGTCTCCTCCCATTCTGCCATGTAGATGTCTGCGTAGGCTGGTGCAAACTTTTTGCCCATTGCTGTGCCCTTTATCTGTAGGTACCATTTGTTATTGAACATAAAGTCGTTCCTAGTTAGGCCCATTTCTAAGAGCGTCATGAGTGCTGCGTCTGGTCTTTTTCTGTCTGGGTACTTTAGAAAGCAGGCACGAATTGCTCCCAGACCCTGTTCTGTGTCGATGTTTGTGTAGAGGCTATCAACGTCTATTGTGAAAAGGAAGGAGGGTTCTGTTATCCTAGTGTTTTTGATCTTGTCAATGAAGTCACCTGTGTCCTTAACATAACTTTTGTGCTTATTGGAAAGTGGGTTTAAGAAGTGGTCTATATATTCAGCTATTGCGTAGCTCTCGCTGTCACAGTCCGAGATGATTGGTCTGCCAGCCGGTATTTCAAACGGGAAGGCCCACTTATCAGGGGTTTTGTGAATCTTAGGTAGGAGATAGAGCATTCTCGGTCTAGGGGTGAGTGGTCCCCGCAGGTATTCCCACTGTTTTTCGTTGATAAAACCTCTAAGCGTAAGGTAGTCTAGGATATGTTTGATTTCACTACTGGTTTCGGCGAAGATGGGGGTCTCTAGGGGTTTGTAATATTTTGTATCCGCAAGCTGTCTGTTCGCTTCCCTCACGTATTGTTCCTTGCCAAGTATAACGATTGCGCTGCCCTTGTCTGCCGGTTTAATGACTATGTCCTGATTGTTGGCTAACTGTATTAATGCCTCCTCCTCCGGGCCAGACAGGTTCTGTTCCGCCGTGTTTGGACGTGTTCGTGTCCTCTTAACCGATTCTAAATTACATCTGATTAGGTCGTGGGTTGCCGCGTTGATTTGGTGATCCCGAGGCGTCCAGTTGGACGCGTGTATAAATGGTAGCTTGGTGCCTCCGCCATTGTCTAAGTCCGCAAAGAAGGATCCTAATTTGATTCGTCTGTGGTATCGTTCTACATCGATTTTCAGTCTTTCCGCTTTACCTTTATCTGTTCCCTTTGTGGGTACGAAGGAGAGGCCTTTCATGAGGGCGTTGATTTGGTTCGTTGTGGGTTGGAAGTCCGGGGCTAGATTGATTATAGACTTTTCCCAGTTTTCCGGGGCGTCATCCTGTTTTATCATTAAATTTAGATGTTGGTTCCAATTTTCTAGCATGGCGTTGCCCGTGTCTTCCGTCCATTTAAATTGATTTTTCCGTGTTTTGAATTGTTCAGATTCTAGTTTGGGTATCGCGTGTCCTGTTTGGGTAATCTGGTTATTCAGAAGTCCTACAGATGAAGCGTTTAGTTTTCCTGGGCGCTTTGCCGCGACGTGAGCACGGTTATATCACGTCGGAAATGAATTAGGAACCCAGGCTGCTGTTCTATTTTATGCCGCCAGGAGGCGCAAAGTCATTAGACGGACGCTACAACGTCCTACACAGTATACTGTATAACGATCTGTATGTAAATGTATATATATTAATTCATTTTGCGCGAATCCACACTTCATTATATAATAAGAATCCAACCAATAGAGCGACATTGTGCAATAAACAAGTAAACAAAGTATGGCATATTTTACAGTAGGGCACTTTGAAACAACCAATCACGTTGCGCGATAGCACGAGCGATGCATAGTCAGGAAGTAATGTTAGAGCTGAGTTCACTCATTCCGAACGGCGAAATGTAAAATGCTACCCAAGATTGTTGCGTTTCGTTATAAAAACTATGCGGTGATAAACAAAACGAATCGCAGTATGCAAAACGTGCGGTTCGAGGATCACAGTTGGAGATGCAATCATGCAACGTCCAACTTCGTTCGACACTTGAACTAAGAAGGTGCACAAAGATCGGTAAGTGAATGAACGAATGAATGAAAACTTTATTTAACAGATTGCAGAATGGGTACAATACAGTACAGCTCAATATACACAATTGTTAAGGGGATGCAGACCAGAGAAAGACTTTCGTCTTGCAATCTGTTAATTTTTTTCAATCAATCAATCAATCAATCAATCATTACATCCAAGATACACGGCTGCTGTAGTCTTGTCTTATAAAATACATAAACAATCAGCAATGTCTCGCTTGATGAATGGCCAGCAGTAGCCTAATTAATATTAATAAAAGTATTATCATTTTAATAATTGCGAAACGTGTTTAGTCCCTTGTTTGAGCCGAATCTGGGTTGAACATGATTTGTGGAACTCCCTCTGGTGTTGTGGTCGTGGTATTCACTGACCTTTGGGAAGTATTTCGACATGTACATGGGTATCTTAGTGGTGTAGTGTACAGTATCTTGTAGACCAGGCCCATTGCAAGTTGCTGTACTCTGTCGTCTACTCTAAGCCATCCTAGGTAGTCAAAGTGGGCAGGGGTGAGGTGGGTTCTAGGAGTAAGGTCAAGCAGTAGTCTGACCAGTTTGTTTTGTGATGTTTGTAATTTAGTTTTTAGCGCTTTTGAGGTGCTTTGGTACCATGAGGTGCAAGCATAGTCGTAATACCCTTGAATGAGTGCTCCTGCCAGAGTCTTCAGGGTATTCTTGTTTACCAGAGAGGAGATCCGGTACAAGAATCTTGTTCGTTGGTTGACTTTTTTTTATTACATTGGTTGCCATTTTGTCACAGGAAAGATTTGCCTCTAGGATGGAACCCAGGTAGGTAATTTCATCTTTCCTTGTGACAATATTGTCACCCACTGTAACAGAGAAGCCGTTGGCCTTGCTGAGTTTGTTATTTGATCCAAGAGTGTGTATTGAGCTGTACTGTATTGTACCCATTCTGCAATCTGTTAATAACGTTTTCATTCATTCAGGAGCAAAGGTCAATGACCAAACACACCCAGACTACATACTGTACCTGTATTCCCTTCAACATCACAGTCTACACCATCTACGTCAACAAACATCAGTCGCCATGAGCGGCGTGAAAAAAGGAGAGTGATGCAGCCAAGGAGGATGGTGACCAACAGAGAACCAAGGTCGAGTCAAGCTCCTTGACCGCTTCATCTGTGGACAGCAACGACACCAAATGCAAGATGATGACAGGTGTTACCTGTAACTGTTTTCTTTCTTGCACACAGAGAAGACAAGGAGCACCATAATCTCACCCATAGATCAGCTATTTATCACCCTTGTCAAACTGCGTCACGACATGTCCTTTGACCTCATCTCCCACATCAGAGGTGTGTCAAAGGCAACAGTCAGTGATGTGCCCAACGGATAATTTCAGTGAGTGAGCGATTCGATACACGCTCACGGCAATGAACCGATTCACTGATTCGACTCACGGTTCAGTGGCGCTTCCGGATCCCGCTGCAAATCAAAAACTATAAAAAAATTTGGCAGATGTTATACATACAATTATACATACAATTGTTAAGGGGATGCAAACCAGAGAAAGACTTTCATCTTGTTTACATCAGGATCCCCCTGTTTACATCAGTAATCATCGGTAACATTTAGAATTGATTTCAAGGTCCTCCTCCTTATATACAAAGTATAAACATTGCGATCATCTACTATTGAAGGTTCCGAGTCACAGTCTAAAGAAAATCAGTGATGCAGCCTTTGCTAACTAACTATGCACCAAAGTTATGGAACACACTATGGACATTAGGGAAGCTAGATCTCTTAATATTTTCAGAAATAAGCTAAAAACGTACCTCTTCACCATAGCCTTCTAATACACCCCGCTGTTGATTGTACTGTAGCACTATTTTACTCTGGCCATTCTATTGCATAATTTTACTATCTATTCTACTATTCTATTATTGCACTGTATTATTGGTGTGCAAACCAGTCAACTTACAAAAAAGAGCCTGTTGGAGGATTTCAACAAGATAAATGCGACAACGTTGCAAAATATTTCACTATAATATTTCAA
Organism: Notolepis coatsorum; assembly: GCF_963971535.1. NCBI lineage: Eukaryota > Metazoa > Chordata > Actinopteri > Aulopiformes > Paralepididae > Notolepis > Notolepis coatsorum. The sequence goes on along the minus strand of NC_140169.1, from coordinate 12,998 downwards.
AGTGAAGTAAAAAATATTATAATAATTATTTGATCATGTTAAATAAGTGTGACTGACTGAGTCCACATTACAGTTCTACTTTTGTTTTGATGTGAAAAGTGATGCTGCATAAGAGGACTGCATTTAGCACTGACTGAGAAAGTACATATTACAGTTCTACTTTGCATTGCATGTAATTTAGAATACAGGCAAATAAAAGTATAGTTTAAAGTACAATCTTGGCTGTCTTTTTCTCTCAACGCTTCAATAGGTAGATGACTAAATGTAAATGTAATATCAAATTTTAACAGATTGCAGAATGGGTACAGTACAGTCCAGCTCAATACATACAATTGTTAAGGGGGTGCAGACCTGAGAAATACTTTTGTCTTGTTTACATCAGGATCCCCCTGTTTACATCAGTAATCATCGGTAACATTTAGAATTGATTTCAAGGTCCTCCTCCTTATATACAAAGTATAAACATTGCGATCATCTACTATTGAAGGTTCCGAGTCACAGTCTAAAGAAAATCAGTGATGCAGCCTTTGCTAACTAACTATGCACCAAAGTTATGGAACACACTATGGACATTAGGGAAGCTAGATCTCTTAATATTTTCAGAAATAAGCTAAAAACGTACCTCTTCACCATAGCCTTCTAATACACCCCGCTGTTGATTGTACTGTAGCACTATTTTACTCTGGCCATTCTATTGCATAATTTTACTATCTATTCTACTATTCTATTATTGCACTGTATTATTGGTGTGCAAACCAGTCAACTTACAAAAAAGAGCCTGTTGGAGGATTTCAACAAGATAAATGCGACAACGTTGCAAAATATTTCACTATAATATTTCAAAGTGAAGTAAAAAATATTATAATAATTATTTGATCATGTTAAATAAGTGTGACTGACTGAGTCCACATTACAGTTCTACTTTTGTTTTGATGTGAAAAGTGATGCTGCATAAGAGGACTGCATTTAGCACTGACTGAGAAAGTACATATTACAGTTCTACTTTGCATTGCATGTAATTTAGAATACAGGCAAATAAAAGTATAGTTTAAAGTACAATCTTGGCTGTCTTTTTCTCTCAACGCTTCAATAGGTAGATGACTAAATGTAAATGTAATATCAAATTTTAACAGATTGCAGAATGGGTACAGTACAGTCCAGCTCAATACATACAATTGTTAAGGGGGTGCAGACCTGAGAAATACTTTTGTCTTGTTTACATCAGGATCCCCCTGTTTACATCAGTAATCATCGGTAACATTTAGAATTGATTTCAAGGTCCTCCTCCTTATATACAAAGTATAAACATTGCGATCATCTACTATTGAAGGTTCCGAGTCACAGTCTAAAGAAAATCAGTGATGCAGCCTTTGCTAACTAACTATGCACCAAAGTTATGGAACACACTATGGACATTAGGGAAGCTAGATCTCTTAATATTTTCAGAAATAAGCTAAAAACGTACCTCTTCACCATAGCCTTCTAATACACCCCGCTGTTGATTGTACTGTAGCACTATTTTACTCTGGCCATTCTATTGCATAATTTTACTATCTATTCTACTATTCTATTATTGCACTGTATTATTGGTGTGCAAACCAGTCAACTTACAAAAAAGAGCCTGTTGGAGGATTTCAACAAGATAAATGCGACAACGTTGCAAAATATTTCACTATAATATTTCAAAGTGAAGTAAAAAATATTATAATAATTATTTGATCATGTTAAATAAGTGTGACTGACTGAGTCCACATTACAGTTCTACTTTTGTTTTGATGTGAAAAGTGATGCTGCATAAGAGGACTGCATTTAGCACTGACTGAGAAAGTACATATTACAGTTCTACTTTGCATTGCATGTAATTTAGAATACAGGCAAATAAAAGTATAGTTTAAAGTACAATCTTGGCTGTCTTTTTCTCTCAACGCTTCAATAGGTAGATGACTAAATGTAAATGTAATATCAAATTTTAACAGATTGCAGAATGGGTACAGTACAGTCCAGCTCAATACATACAATTGTTAAGGGGGTGCAGACCTGAGAAATACTTTTGTCTTGTTTACATCAGGATCCCCCTGTTTACATCAGTAATCATCGGTAACATTTAGAATTGATTTCAAGGTCCTCCTCCTTATATACAAAGTATAAACATTGCGATCATCTACTATTGAAGGTTCCGAGTCACAGTCTAAAGAAAATCAGTGATGCAGCCTTTGCTAACTAACTATGCACCAAAGTTATGGAACACACTATGGACATTAGGGAAGCTAGATCTCTTAATATTTTCAGAAATAAGCTAAAAACGTACCTCTTCACCATAGCCTTCTAATACACCCCGCTGTTGATTGTACTGTAGCACTATTTTACTCTGGCCATTCTATTGCATAATTTTACTATCTATTCTACTATTCTATTATTGCACTGTATTATTGGTGTGCAAACCAGTCAACTTACAAAAAAGAGCCTGTTGGAGGATTTCAACAAGATAAATGCGACAACGTTGCAAAATATTTCACTATAATATTTCAAAGTGAAGTAAAAAATATTATAATAATTATTTGATCATGTTAAATAAGTGTGACTGACTGAGTCCACATTACAGTTCTACTTTTGTTTTGATGTGAAAAGTGATGCTGCATAAGAGGACTGCATTTAGCACTGACTGAGAAAGTACATATTACAGTTCTACTTTGCATTGCATGTAATTTAGAATACAGGCAAATAAAAGTATAGTTTAAAGTACAATCTTGGCTGTCTTTTTCTCTCAACGCTTCAATAGGTAGATGACTAAATGTAAATGTAATATCAAATTTTAACAGATTGCAGAATGGGTACAGTACAGTCCAGCTCAATACATACAATTGTTAAGGGGGTGCAGACCTGAGAAATACTTTTGTCTTGTTTACATCAGGGTCCCCCAACAATTAGCATTTCAATGGCCAGTGCCACACCAATGGGGGGTTGCCAATCCAATGTCACACCTACTGTACACCTAAGTGAGAGAAGCTCTCTCATTTCATGGAAGAGTAGAAGACAACCAACAGTTGCACTTTCTGGGGGGGGGGGGGGTTGGTTAGGAGTGGGGGGGGGGGGTATGAGTGGGGGGGGGGGGGTTGGGTAGGAGGGGGGACACTGTACAACTGTACAAACAACACTGTACATTGCAGACCAGAGAAAGACTTTCGTCTTGTTTACATCAGGGTCCCCCATTTTCAATTCATCAGGACATATATGTCATACATGACATACAGATAGTCAGTACTGCTACATCTATACATTTATGACATACCAGATTTGCAAATACAGTGTACATTGGAGGAGGTTGGGTGGGGGTCAAAACCAGCCACTAAGCTACAACTAAAGAAGTTTGCTCAGTATTTGTTTGGCACTTAGTTAGAGTGAAAGAAAAGCATGGATGTGCCAATATGTTTTTTGTTGTTGTTGTTGTTGTTTATTTTGTATTGCAGGCCAAAGAGGGAGAATATATATATATTTTTGTTTTGTACCACAATAAGCTAAGTTCGAGTGGGGGTGTTAAATATATTATTATTATGTGCGCCCTTGCTCATTTGTGTTCTACAGAGGGCGATGTAGTAAATCCAGTATGTGACGTCACTGTTATTGTTATTAAACACAACGTTACATACAAAACTGTCTGATTGGACAAGAGATAACAATTATTTGCATCTTTATTGTAACAAATGTATGAACAGTCAGCAATAGATGTCAAATGATTTACAGTAATATCAAGTAACAAGTTGTCAGTCAAGTCAAGAGTTCAGAATTGTATTAAAACACACACACACAAATTACAAGGTTACACGTTAACTGGCTTATTTACCACTTTGCCCTCCATTATTTGCTATGACTAGGGGCAACACTTTTGCCAAGCCAGCGATGAGATTGTTACATACATGATAAGCCCATTTATATAAATCTATATATAATATACATATATAAACAACATTCTAACCGTCATGCAACGCGCTATGTGTCGCTCTGTTTAGCTGGAGGTGTTTCCCCCCGGGAGATATTCATGGATACCGAAGACGTCACTTCCGGAATGCCAGCCGCCATCTTGGTGACCTACTTTATTAGCGACATCAACACAGCACATCTTAATGACACAGAAAGACAGCTATATTTGGAGAAGACGTCGATTATTCGTTGCGATCCATATTTATAACTTTCAACTTTATTTTGTCCCTTAAAATTAGCTGAACGTCTGCCCCAACTTACTTTTCCCGACATCTACATCTATCTTGTACATAATCCATCCCCATTCACCGGAGCCTGGAGGCTTTCAAGAGCACCGATGCTTATCAATATTCCGTTGCAGGATGGGTGAACGACACCAAGATATGGCATCTGGAGACAAAAAATATATATGTAATCACAGGACGTGTAAGTAATTCAACAACCATTATCAACCGTGTAATTCTGGTGGTGGTTAACGTTAAGTCTAGAGTGCTAATGTTATGTGTGCTAGTGACATTATGCGACTTTCCATGTTGACTGCCAGAACGTTAAGCCTTAATACTAGTCTTTAAAACAATAACGTTAGACTAACGTTACCACACGAGTTCAAATATTCTATCGTTATGTATTTGAACAATTTTGTTAACAGTTGCAGTTTAGGTGAATTGAATGATGGGGTGAAATGATGAATTGAAAATGGGGGACCCTGATGTAAACAAGACGAACGTTTTTCTCTGGTCTGCATCCCCTTAACAATTGTATGTATTGAGCTGTACTGTACCCATTCTGCAATCTGTTAATAAACTTATCAATCAATTAGGCAGTTTAATATTTTATTCTGTATTCTGTTTTCTAATAATACAAAGTTCTCTAGTGTAGTGCCGAGAGATGGGAGTCGGGGACAGTGGCTCAAGGCAGAGTGAATAGCCTTTATTAAGCACAGAAATACAACATGCTACTGCTACGTTGCTTGCAGTCGACTGACTGACTGAGAGAATTGCCGAATACATATATACATACACAAATGTTCTAGAACATTGGCCATGACATCATACGGTGACATCAGCCATGTTCTAGAACGTTTGGCTATGACATGACCACAAATGTTCCAGAATGTTTGGGCGGAACTAATGTTCCTAACCCTAGTTCCGTGGGTGAATTATGTACAATTAACAATCACTACACTAGGCTATATTTATTTTTTACTGACCGGTCTAATAAATAAATAAATTTCACCACAGGCAGGTGTTCTCAGGTTAGAACCTCACTGTTTTGTTTAGGTCCTAGTCTGGAGTTGTTCTCAAATGTTCAAAATAACATGGCTCACTTTTGCATTATCTTCATCAGATGGGGTCTAGAAAACGAAGACACTGCCAGAGAGTCGTACCTGATGACGATGCAAGATCGCCATGCAGACCTCACCGTTGCAGCATCTGGGCTTATCATCAATCCAGAGCTGCCATGGATGGGTGCATCACCAGATGGCGTGGTGACCTGTGCTTGCCATGAGCCTGGCATGTTTGATGAGCCTAAAGCTAGATTATTCCATATACAGCCATAGAAAAATCGATGTAATGTGCTATTTAATTCTAATTCATCTAGTTTATTGACTGATTGATTGAACATGTACCTTGGTCGTGTAGTGTATCTTGTAGACCAGGCCCATTGCAAGTTGCTGTACTCTGTCGTCTACTCTAAGCCATCCTAGGTTGTCAAAATGGGCAGGGGTGAGGTGGGTTCTAGGAGTAAGGTCAAATAAATTCTGAAAGAAACTATCCTGTCTTTTGGTCATGCTGGAATTTTCAACTGTGCACAATACAGGCCTACCGTATCTTTGACATTGAAGCCTCTATCTGCAAGAATGACATCTCCTGGTGATATTTTCTCAAGCTAACCACAGTTTTCTGTGATGTGCTTGTCGCTTGTGCGTCCACCCCATCATATACGAATACAACCTCTCCTCATTCTTCCTGACATTACTGCATGCCTGATCGCTACTTTACAGCATTATTCAAACGTGATAGGAAGTTTCACATTCTTGTACAAAATAAATATACTGTCTCATAAATATACTCTTACAATATATAAATAAACGTTTCGACCTTACCGGTCTTCCTCAAGCATGAATGAATGAAAACTTTATTTAACAGATTGCAGAATGGGTACAATACAGTACGGCTCAATACATACAATTGTTAAGGGGATGCAGACCTGAGAAAGACGTTTTGTCTTGTTTACATCAGGGTCCCCCATTTACAATTCATCATAACATAATGACATGCATGACATACAGATAGACAGTACTGCTACATCTATACATTTATGACATATCAGATTTGCAAATACAGTACTGTTTGTGATACGAAAAGAGTCCAGAAAAGAGAGTATACATTTGACATATTATTATTGTAAGAAACAAGATTCTTGTGCCGGATCTCCTCTCTGGTAAACAAGAATACCCTTAAGACTCTAACAGGAGCACTCATTCAAGGGTACTACGACTATGCTTGCACCTCATGGTACCAAAGCACCTCAAAGGCCCTAAAACAAGATTACAAACATCACAAAACAAACTGGTCAGACTACTGCTTAACCTCACTCCTAAAACCCACTTTACCCCTGCCCACATTCAAAACCGCTCTTAAAGATAAGATAAATAAAGTTTTCATTCATTCATCCAGTTGTTTTGTTTTTGTGGTTTTGGTTGAATGAATGAATACTTTGTTTAACAGATTGCAGAATGGGTACAATACAGTACGGCTCAATACACACAATTGTTAAGGGGATGCAGACCAGAGAAAGACGTTTGTCTTGTTTACATCAGGGTCCCCCATTTTCAATTCATAGTGACATTTATGACACTCAACATACATGACATTTATCAGGGGTGTAAAAAGTACCCAGAAATTATACTTAAGTGAAAGTATGGGTACCATCTCAAAATCTGACTCAAGTAAAAGTCAAAAGTATCTGGCTAAAAACACACTTGAGTAAAAGTCAAAAAGTCCTACTTTTAAATGTACTTAAGTACTAAAAAGTAAAAGTACATTAAAAAAAAAAAGGGGGATACACCAGGGGTCTCAAACTCAACCCATCGTGGGCCAAGTTTTCATTTTAACTATACATTGCACCAGGTGAGTTAGTTGAAGAGGTGAGCCAATTAGTGAAATCATCAGCTGGTGTTTAGGCAAGGCTGGAATGAAACCAAGCATACACTCTGCCCACAATGGAATGTGTTCTGCGATAGACAATGCTGAAATGAAAGAACAGAGGACACTTTTTTTGCATTAAAATTATTTAATGCACTTCTCCATTGAAGGTAAACTAACATGGACGGCATTCACATCACAGCATGAATATATCACAATATTAACCACAGTGAAAGAAAAATGACATGTGAACAAGTATGTTGTGTGCCAGGTTAATGTACTCTACTATTTTTGTATCACAAACAGTGCTGTATATGTACAGTTTATTCCCCCTCAAATGTATATACTCTATTATTACTATATGCGAGAGAGCCCCCCCCCCCCCAACAATGCTGTATATTTGTAGACCTCTTCCAATGTACAGTTTATGTCCTTGATGCTGCTCTCCAGGACCGAGATCATGGCGTTCTTCTGCTCCAGGTCCCGCAGCAGCTGTGTTCTCCTTCAGCTCCTCGCACCTCTTGGCAGCCAGATATGGACACATGGAACGTAAACACTATTATTAGTACAATACATATGATAGGAGCTGGAGCACATAAGTACACACACACACACACAATCACATGCACAAGTACACAAACATAAACACAATGACCATCAGTCCATTAGTACATTAAAACCAGACACTGTCCGCAGACTCTTTACATCTTTACTACCGTAGGCTCCATCACCTTGGAACAGATAATACTTGTGCAGGCTCTATCACAACATTATAGAAAGATGTGTTTGTTATTAATCAAGCAGGCTTGGATTACATACATGTAGGTTTAACAATAGAGATCAGACTCAAGACAGTTTTCTGCTCTGTTGTGAGTCCTGTTTGTTTAAACGGAGAAAGATTTTAACCTCACACCTAAGTTTGGTTTATATACTAAAATTGCTAACAGATTAACAGAATGTGAAACAACTTATTAGTATTGGGTTAGAGTTGTTTGATTTCCACTAACGTAATGTTAGATTGCTATCTGAGAAAGTTACGTAACGTTACTCTACTGTATGTGAGCTGGCTGGCTGCGGCATTTGCCATGTATAATCTGTAGGCAAAACGGACTGCATATATAAACGGCTGATGACTCATAACTTCCTATCACGTTTGAATAATGCTGTAAAGTTAAGTAAAAATGCATTTCAATAGTAATGTATATAAATTAAGAGCTTACCGATTGCAATCCACTGCCGACAGAAGAGACGCAATATTTACTTCCTTGTTCATGACGGCACTCTCTCTCTGCCTCTCTCTCATTTTGCCGAGGGCGGAGCTCGTCCAGCACGTTGTCACCAGCTGTATAAGAGCGCCCCCGCTGGTCATTGTTAACATTAACCACACCAAAACGACTTCATAACGGCAGGCAAACAGCTGTTCCAGGACTTTTCACAGCTGTATCTGTAGGTTACTTAAGACCTGACGTGGTAGTCGGCCGTTGGCGTTGATTAGCGGAATGTGTATCCTCGCGGTCGGGAAGGTGCCCTTCGCCGCTCGGCAGAGTTGTCGTAGGAGTTGGCCTGATAGTATGGAGGGTTTTGCTTTTCTATCATGTATACCGAAAGATAATATTACGTGTTTGGCTATGTTTGTCGTTGGTGTTTGGTATTTAAGGATGCGTATGGCATCCCTAATTTTTGCCTTTGGGTAGCTGTCTACTTGTATCCGGTTGTTTTTGATGGGTGGTAGTAAGGATGTGTTGTCGTCACCCAGGATGAGGATTTCGCGAGTTACAATTAGGGGGGTTTTCCGTATTTCATTTCGCCGTAACCGTGTTTTGTGATCTGGCTCCATTCTCCTCTGTTACGTGGGTCCGTTGCCGTTTTTTTCTTTTTCTTTTTTAACACTTTGAACGCCACTAGGGGGAGACGGCAAATCCCTCACCGTGCCAGCCTCTTAAGAGGCTGATTTAGCGAAAACACATGATTTCCGCGGATAGATTTCTATATTATATATTTTAGCTATGTGGAAATGGTTGGGCTCATTTGACAATATGCTAGTTGATGTACAATACGCCAAAAGCCGTTTGTTGATCCATGCCGTCGTTCGTTCACAATTCCACGCCAAAAAAGGTAAACACGAGCCCAAATTCAGCTGCATTTCCTCAAAGCCGAGATATGATCGTTTTGCTGCAGCAGCGCGAAATCATTTCCTCGTCTGAAACACATTGTCCAAGTGCAATAATGTCATGCACTGTACACACAACACTTAGTGGTGTTTATCATTCATGAAATGCAATGCATATATTATATAGAGATATTTGTATCGATCACGTTGTATGCCTATATGCATTTTTATAATAATGTGTAGCTGTATGCTTCAATTCCACACAATTACCGTACACATCTCTCGGCATACTAATATTACATATAGACATTTTCAAGGTAAATCAAAGATATGTATAGAAAACGCAGCAATTTAGCAAAACTGTGCATACGCTTCACATTCGATAAATGGGGGGGGGGGGGGGGGGGGGTATATCATGATTGCATTTATTCCAAGTGCATAATGTCACACATTGTACACTATGCACTTGGAATAAATGCAATCATGATCAACCCCCCCCCCCCCCCCCCCATTTATCGAATGTGAAGCGTTGTCATAAAGTAAAGTATAAAATATCCCTATATGCATTGCATTTCATAAATGCTAAAACACTAAACCACTTCGTGTTTTAGCATTTATGAAATGCAATGCATATAGGGATATTTTATACTTTACTTTATGACAACGCTTCACATTCGATAAATGGGGGGGGGTTGATCATGATTGCATTTATTCCAAGTGCATAATGTCACACATTGTACACTATGCACTTGGAATAAATGCAATCATGATCAACCCCCCCCCCCCCCCCCCATTTATCGAATGTGAAGCGTTGTCATAAAGTAAAGTATAAAATATCCCTATATGCATTGCATTTCATAAATGCTAAAACACTAAACCACTTCGTGTTTTACCATTCATGAAATACAATGCATATAGGGATATTTTTTATAGATTACGTTGCATGCCATATGAATTTTTATAATAATGTATATATATATTATATTGCTTCAATTTCACACAATTACTGTATATATCAGCATACTAATATGTCTTCACAGCTGTTCGTGATGAATTTACCTGCATATCATGGTGTAGTCGTCCACAGGTATTCTGACATGTAATGCATGATGCCTGAATTTTCCCCAAGGGGATCAATAAAGGAATATCTTATCTCATTTTTGCATTGCATTGTATTCTGTATATTATAATCTAAGACACACAAGTTATAAAAATCATTGCATTATAAGTATATAATACACACTTGACACTTGATGGAGGGGAAGAAATGTCTTTACTTCAGATAAGTAGTGATTGCATTAGCAAGTGCACCATGTGTTCAACAGATACTCAACACACATGTTGTAAAAAACACATTGCATAATAATGTTCTGTATATACACACTTGACACTTGAAGTGTACAATATTTATTCACCATTGGGTACGCCATGTAAAGTGCATTCACATTCATGTATATATATATTCAAGTCCATTCATTTTCGACCTGTCAAAATGGTCGCTGCACATGTAAAATATGTTTAGTGTTGACCTGACAAAATGGCAGATAACCATTATGTGTGTGCATCAGCACACATGTACATTTATAAAGGTATTGTGTTCAACCCATATCCTCTGCACACTATAAACACTTCTTCAGAGAAAAGCACCATTGGGTACGCCATGTAAAGTGCATTCACATTCATGCTAAAATATAAAAGCATAACGAACTATTTATAACACTTGAAGTGGACAATATGTGTTCACTTCAGGTAAGGCACACCGTGTAGTGCATTACAGTAGCAAAAACAACATACAATGTGTATATATTCAAGTCCATTCATTTTCGACCTGTCAAAATGGTCGCTGCACATGTAAAATATGTTTAGTGTTGACCTGACAAAATGGCAGATAACCATTATGTGTGTGCATCAGCACACATGTACATTTATAAAGGTATTGTGTTCAACCCATATCCTCTGCACACTATAAACACTTCTTCAGAGAAAAGCACCATTGGGTACGCCATGTAAAGTGCATTCACATTCATGCTAAAATATAAAAGCATAACGAACTATTTATAACACTTGAAGTGGACAATATGTGTTCACTTCAGGTAAGGCACACCGTGTAGTGCATTACAGTAGCAAAAACAACATACAATGTGTATATATTCAAGTCCATTCATTTTCGACCTGTCAAAATGGTCGCTGCACATGTAAAATATGTTTAGTGTTGACCTGACAAAATGGCAGATAACCATTATGTGTGTGCATCAGCACACATGTACATTTATAAAGGTATTGTGTTCAACCCATATCCTCTGCACACTATAAACACTTCTTCAGAGAAAAGCACCATTGGGTACGCCATGTAAAGTGCATTCACATTCATGCTAAAATATAAAAGCATAACGAACTATTTATAACACTTGAAGTGGACAATATGTGTTCACTTCAGGTAAGGCACACAGTGTAAAGTGCATTCACATATGTACATAGTGTGTTAGTTAGTAAAGTGAGCCATATGTACTCTGTGAAACTCTGTGAAAATAATCAGCAGCTAACACCAGGACACTGATGAACGGCATTGACAATATAGACCAACATTGCTACTCTGAAAGTGGACCAAGAATAGTGTTTCAAATATATCCATGTGCACAGTAAATTTTGCAGAGTAAATTTTACTCAAACTGAGTCCATTTGAGCCCAAATGGACTCAGTCTATGCTAATATTCTGGTCTGGCTGAAATAGCTCCTGGAATCGGTTGACAAGGTAATCTAGGACCGGGCGTACTTTGTACAGTTTATCAGCCTTGTCTGCTCTCTCGTTGTTGCTAAAATGTAGAAACCTCCAAATGACCTGGTATCTATTACGTGCCATTGTTTTGGAGAAATAGGCGCAATGGAAACATTTTAGAGTTGACCAGTACAGTTTGAGTAAAATGTACTCAGTTTGAGTAAAATATACTCAGCAAAATTTACTGTGTGCCAACACCTTTGTTCTGTACAACCAGTAATACCTATATTGTGAAATACTTACACTATTTACAAGACACTATACAATATACTACACACCCTCAATAACCCTACGCTCTGCATCGTCTGGCCGCCTCAGACACACATTGTTACTCAGCTGATAGAGTTGTGCCCGTCCTGATGACTTGTCGTACAGAACCTGTAAGTCACTTTGGATAAAAGTGTCAGCTAAATGACTAAATGTATACACTCATATATCATAACACATACTACGGGGAAGTACGCACCCATCCATATATATATTTCATGGAGAGTGTTTCCACTCTTAGCACACAAAGAGAGTTTATGCTAGCGATAATGCTCAGCTAGCATAATCTCTCTTTGTGTGGTAGGGTGTGAAACACTCTTGATGTAGGGGGACTCCACACTTCGAGCAGTATGATCTGGTTTCCCGCCTAATGCCTTTTTTTTTACAGACCCGGCACTCTCTCGTGGGATGCGTCTTTTTTGGGGTGGGTGGGTACTTCTCCATAACATGATTTTTTAGCTTGCCATCCAACCTGTAGTGTGGATCTGTCTTTTGGGCCCTGGAAGCTCCCTCCCACCTCACACCCCCCACCCCCCCACCTGCGGCACCTGCCTCTGCCTCATCTGCCTCACCTGCGGCACGTGCGGCACTGGCCACTGTGCGAGCTAAAGCGGCTGCATCTGCCTCATCACACAAGTCAGCGATGACTTGTATTTGAAACTGCATGAGTGACTTGTGCGGTCCTGTTGGCTGTCTGACTCTGTACAGAACATAGGCA